>NW_015505388.1:541729-551593 GCF_001515645.1 Sinocyclocheilus grahami | reverse complement strand
GGAATTTAAAACTGGTTAGTGTCTTCTGCTAGTAATCAAAGCATTAAAAAACTTTCTGAACTGATAAATAACAGATTGGAGATTAAAATAATATCAGATTTGTCTCATTTTAAATAAATAATAAAAACTGAGATAAAAAATTTACTTAAGCCAGAATTTAAATGTTATTATGGTAAAATAAATATTCAAACCATGTGTGTTACAACTAACACCCCGTTACATTGTGCGCCGCACTCATCGCAAGTTTATTGTTAAATGCCCTTACATATCTCTGTCACCATTATAAGTGTTTGATCACCACATTTGAGTGATCATTGCAAAAAATGTGTTTATGTATATATATTCTGTTTATGTATAAACTGTATTCTATATATATATATAGTACCAGTCAAATGTTTGGACACGAATGGGAAAATGTCCAAACTTTTGACTGGTACTGTACTATAATATACACAAAGAATGTCGGCCGATATATCGGTATCGGCCTTTTTTTACTCCCTAATATCGGTATCGGCCCCAAAAAACCCATATCGGTCGGGCTCTAGTAATTGCTAATAAATAATTAAAACTAATTGTAAATTAATTGTAGAGCTAAAAAAAAAAACTTTTTCTTTATTTTAATTTTTTACTTTTTTTTTTTTTTTGCCCTGGCAGTATTGTCACTTGCCCTCAGGATGTCTCAAGTGACAGAAGCGACGTGTATTTTTAATTAACATTAATATTTAGGCAAATTAAAAGGGATTTTGTTCTCCAGGCCCTTCAGCTATTTATACAAAGGAAGCTGCATCTGAACTGAATGGAGAATCAAAGTATCCAAAATGAAATTGTTAAATCAATTTTAAAAAATGGCATTTCCACCAGGATCCAGATCGCAGAAAACACTATATCATACCTAAATATTTTACTTTTGCTGGTTATGGCAAAAGCAACATTTATTTTTCAAACAAAATCTAAAATGTCCTTACTGTTGAACACCACTTATTTTAATTGGTGAGGTTGTCATGGCAGTCATAGCTTAACTGGTGCACTTGGTATAGTGACACATACTAATGTTCTTCTCACTCTGTGTTTGTATGGAACAATACAGCAGTTACAGCAGCTGCAACAGCAGCAGAACCTCAACCTGCAGCAGTTTGTGCTGGTCCAGCCGGGCCACCCCATCGCAACACAGCTGCAGCCCACGCAGTTCATCATCTCGCAGACACCACATGGCCAGCACAGTGAGTCCCATGTCATCTTAACCTTCTCGGATCTCTCCATCCCTCCATGTGATCAGCCTATCTGATTGTTTTGTCTTTCCTCTTACTCTAACTAGGTCTCCTGCAGGCCCAGAACCTTCTAACTCAACTACCTCAAAGCCAAGCCAACCTCCTGCAGACCCAACCAAGCATCACACTTGCCACACAGGTCAGGGGCATCCCATTCAATAATTAATCACACATTTTTTTTCTGAAATTAATTGCGAATAATCCCACCTAGCATTAAAGTTTTTAAATATGCTTTTATGTTGCAATAATTTCACATGCAATCTTCAAATTAATGTAGAAACAACATAAAGACAGTATATTTTTAATATTTGTTTAATGGCAGCTTTTTATGACTGAAGGAGAGTATCACTGATACCAATACTGCTGATGTCTATGAATTTTTTTTTCCATCACAGCAGCTGGGTTGTTAGGTTATTTTGGCTGCTTTAAGAGCTGCAGCTGCTGAACATGACATGGATCTGACGCATCGTATTTTCTCACAACTCTTTACCTTTTCTGACTCAGTTTAGGTCTTAAAGTCTCTACTAATGAGCTGACAAGTTGAATTGGTTGTGTTAGATGAGGGAGACAGTAGGGCTGCACGATTGACAAATCATAATTGTTGATTATTCCCTTGAAATTGTAATTGCGATTATTAATTACGATTACTACAATATACATTGAATGATCTTTATACCATTGTTTAGTGCAACTGCATGCTGTATTGATAAAAAAGCTGAAAACACTCTAACTGAAAAACTTTGTGCTTTTCTATAGTATTAAGTCTCAAATGTCAACTATACATCGGATTGGTTTCTTTAAATTATAAAAAAGTACAAATATGAATTGTATTATAATGTTATACTAAAATTAAAATAATGGGAAAACCCCTTAAGATAACATGCAGAAAAGAAAAAAAAAGCATCATAAGCACACAGAATAACATAAGTGGACTTTGAACGATTAATTGCCGCTTTGAACGAGTACAAAATTGTGGCATCCATAATTGTAATCGCGATTAGAAGTTTGATTAATTGTGCAGCCCTAGGAGACAGTGCTGGGCTGCTCCAGGACAGTTTTGAAAATCACTGCATTTCAGAGACATGTTCTTAAATGTGACTCATATATAACAAATACTTACATACACAGTTTTAAGGCAGCTTTGATCGCCTTTTTGTTAACTTGATGACTTTACTGATGACATAACTATGACATTGCATGCTTGTTGGTTCCTTCGCGCTTTAATATGAAATGATACAGGCTACAGCGTGCGCCGCCACATTTGTCCATGCAATTGAAGAGTATGTGCTACGAGCACAGTGTAACGGCTGACAGGACAGGAAAATTCGGTTTTACTGACGTTACGGCCTGACAACATCTCATCTGACCACAGTTCACTGTTGTTCCTCTGAAGCTCCCTCATCACCTGCACCTTTTCCGTGCTCGTTTGACTAGCGCTTGGCTCTGAGGCGAAGTCGGAGTGCTGAAAAGTCTCCAGTTTGATGTGGTCGTAAAGATGCGTCAAAATAAATGAAATTCTTGTCAAGAAAAAAAAAAAGACAGACGCAGCCGTTGTAAGTGGGGTGGCCAACCCTAGCTCCGCCCCTGCATTAATTGTGTTAAGTATTTTTAAGTCTTTATAGATTGCAAACAGCGCTGACTACAGTTTCTTGTTGTTTTTGTGATTTAAGAAGTTAAAACCACTATTTATTCCAAGTACACTACCGTTCAAAAGTTTGGAGTCGGTATGTTTTTTTTTTTCCTGTTTTTGAAAGATTTTCTTTTATGCTCACCAAGGCTGCATTTAGTTACTCAAAAATACACTAAGACAGTTAAAATAACTGTTTTTCTATTTTTACATTTTATAGGGGTCATGTGATGCAATTTCAAATTTTCCTTTCTCTTTGGAGTGTTACAAGCTCTTGGTGCATAAAGAAGATCTGTAAAGTTGCAAAGACTAAAGTCTCAAATCCAAAGAGATATTCTTTATAAAAGTTAAGAGTCAGCCACGCCTACCTAAAACGGCTCGTTCTAACACGCCCCCACATGTCTACGTCACTATGTGGAAATATTAGCATAATGCCGCCCAAATGTGCACGCAAAGAAAGAAGGCGTGGTTTCAGGAACAGCAGTAGTGTTGATGCAGCCATGCCAGGGAGTGTATTTCAGTGCGAAAGCAAAAGCACTTTATTTGGCCTTCCGGAAGTAGATGCAATTAGGAATATTTGGTTAAGATTTATTTACAACAGAACAGCACAACCCAGATGTTCGAATTTGTGCAACGCATTTAATGGACGACAGTTTTTTTTTTGTTTTTTTTTAAACTAGAAGAGTACAAGGCTGGCTGTGCACAAAGGCTATTTAAAAAAAAAAATAAATAAATAAAAAAAGGGTCAATTCCAACTTTGCTATGACAATCTGGCGCTTCTGAATCAGCGACTGTAAGTATGTTTTGTTATCAGTTTATTTGCTATTGACTGTTCAAATGCGGAGTTTTTTGCAGCGCAGAGTAACGCGTTGTGTGTGTGTGTGTGTGTGTGAGGGGAACAGGGTCACATCACAGGAGAGTGAACTGCCTGTCAGAAATCATAGCACGTCAGCTGTCTTAACCGCGGCTTGTGTACTGCATCATCACTGTGTCTGTCACGCGACTCTGTTGCCCTTTCAGGCTTGAACTGATGGTAAAACTAACGACATTATTAACTGTCTTGATATTTACTTTGAAAGCTGACACTCGCGATTATGGGAAGGGGCGTTACATTTCCGATGCGTGCTTGTGGTGTTCGGCCAATCACAATGCATTGGGTGAGCTGGCCAATCAGAGCAGACTGCGCTTGTCAAAGGAGGGGGCTTTGTTGAAAACGATGTGTTTGAGAGAGGCGGGACATAGAGGACCTACAATAATGTACAGTATTTGAAAAATAATGTGTTTTTTGAACATTAAAGCATGTCAACATATTCTGTTACACCAAATACACAAAATAATGATCTTTAAAATAGCATCATATGACCCCTTTAAAATAAAATGTATTCCTGTGATGGCAAAACTCAATTTTCAGCAGTCTTAAGATCCTTAAAGGGGTCATATGATGCGATTTCAATTTTTCCTTTCTCTATGTGGGAAGATTTGCATAACGCCACCCAAATGTTCACGCAAAGAAAGAATGCGTAACTTTTATTCTCGCTGTAGTATTGTTGACGCTGCAGCCATGTCGTGAAGATGCTGTGTGCTTCGTTGTGAAAGCGAAACTACTTTGTTTGGTCTTCCAAAAGAGGACGATATCCGCTTCATCATGCCTAGAGCTGATCTGCGCTGGTCGCTGAGGGAATTCATCAACTTTCACCGTGGACGAAGCGGAATCCAACCCGGGGTCTGTCACATGTGGTTGCCGATCATTCGTCGGATCCGCCGGGCTCACTCTAGCCCGGCCTCAGCTCACGCTAAGCTGGGGCTTCTGCTCACGCTAGCCCGGCCTCAGCTCACTCTATCCCGGCCTCAGCGCACGCTTAGCCGGGGCTTCCCCTCACGCTAGGCCACTGTGTTTTTCGTTGTGAAAGCGAAACTACTTTGTCTGGTCTTCCAAAAGAGGACACGACTACAAATCAGTGGTTAAGTTGTATTTACAACACTGTTCCAGAACAGTTTAACCCAAATATCCAGATGTGTGCAGCACATTTTATGGAGGACTGTTTACTGATCCTGGGAGAGTAACGTTAGACTAAAATGCCGGCAGTTCTGACTCACGTAAGTACGTTTTCATTTAAAGGATTTACCACTGATGATTCAAACGCGAGTTTTGGGCAGTGTAGAGTAGCACTTGTTGTTTGTCATTTCTCTGATCACAAATGCAGACAGAGTTTTATCTTTACGCGGCACGATGCAATGCAATGCAACACGTAAAAAGACAGTATAAGTCATTATATTCAGTAATTATGTCCCCATTGGATGCAACAAATGCCTCGTTTGTAATGGGTTTTAATGTTTTTGTCTCGTCGCTCCGGCCGGACACGGCATTAACAGTATGTGAGGGGCGTAACATTTCCGTCTCACGCTTGAGGTATTCGGCCAATCACAACGCATTGGATAGCTGGCCAATCACAGCACACCTCGCTTTTTCAGACCGATGAGCTTTGTAAAAATCGGCGCGTTTCAAAATGGTAGGGCATAGAGGAGAAACAATATTGTACAGTATGTGGAAAATAATGTGTTTGTTTTTTTACTTTAAACCGCATAAACACATTTCATTACACCAAATACACAAAATAATGTTCTTTTTAGCAGCATCATATGACCCCTTTAAGGAATCTTTCTAATATTTTGATTTGGTGCTGAAGAAACATTTCTTCATAATGTCAATGTGAAAAATAGTTGTGCTGATGAATATGTTTGTGCACACCATGATACATTCCTCGGGATTCTTTGACGAATAGAAAGTTCAAAGGAACAGCATTTATTTAAAATACTTTTGTAGCATTATAAATGTTGTTCTGTCACTTCTGATATATTTAATGCATCCTTGCTGAATAAAAGTATTATTCTTTAAAAAAATTTTACTGATGCCAAACTTTTAAATGGTAGCATATATGCGCAAAAAAAGTGAAAAAATGTTCATACTACATTTTCAGTTGGACAGTTCCAGTTTTCACATTTGTTTCTTTAAAAAAAAAAAAGAAATCTTTCAGCCATTCTTGTTTATCTCCATAATTTTCTCCTTACACTTCACAGCCTGCTACACCCACACGCACGATAGCAGCGACCCCCATCCAATCCCTTCCTCACAGCCAGACGACACCAAAGCACATCGACACACCCAGCCTGGAGGAGCCCAGCGACCTGGAGGAGCTAGAGCAGTTTGCCAAGACCTTCAAACAGAGACGTATCAAACTGGGCTTCACACAGGTAAACGGGGTTTCACTGGTCTCACAGTTTGCGTGTTGTTGCGTGCTGTTGTTGATTTCAGTGTTCAAAAGTCTCTGATGGTGTTTAATCATCCAGGTCATGACAGAATGTGAGAGAGAGTTCATTTGTGACTTCTAATTATTTGAAGACAATTCACCTTCAGTTGAGACTCATTACGTGACTCTGCCTGACATTTTCAGAGTTTAAAACTTCTTTCATGCTATTGTTTTTCATGTACCAGGGGGATGTTGGTCTTGCCATGGGAAAACTTTATGGAAATGACTTCAGCCAGACCACCATTTCTCGCTTTGAGGCCTTGAACCTGAGCTTTAAAAACATGTGCAAACTGAAGCCTCTGCTTGAAAAATGGCTCAATGATGCAGGTATGTATTTTCTCTGCTCTGAGCCATTTCTCTCCTTTACCTTCCTCCCTCAAAATAACATTGCATATCATGAAGAATGTTAGAAAGGATATGAAGATTCCTGTCGCATTCCTCTTTAGTTTTGGAGTTTCTATCAGGGTTCTGCAGGTCCCGCTCTCTTTTCTGTATGTGTAGAGTGGGTGTTTTTTGACTTAAGTTATGTTACTAAGTAGTACAGCTGATGCTCTGAGGCACATCTGCAGTGCTGTTTGGCACAGGTGCTTATATCACTCCTCCTTTGTGCTTTTGTGCGCGCTGTTTGTGCAGAGAACCAGACGTCTGACCAGGCCTTGTCCAGTCCCGGCTCTCTTGGCTCGGCTGGGCTGGGCTTGGAGGGCCTGAACCGCCGCCGCAAGAAGAGGACCAGCATTGAGACCAACATCAGAGTGGCCTTAGAAAAGAGCTTTCTGGAGGTTAGCGACATCTCACATCAGAGCTTATTTGATGAGCCATTATTAACGTTTTACTGGGGCAAAATCTTCCATTTGTTTTTAATGACAATGTGATGGAAATATCAAATAAAGGTAAAATTAGTGTTTATTAATAATACAATTAATATTTTTTGTAATTCAGTGCATTCCTTTTTATTAAATATTATTAATATTAATATTTTCTGTCATTTATACACAGATTTATATTTTATTATTATTAATTACCTTATTATTTCAAAATAATTTATTTTTGCCTTGTTTATTAAAAATATTATTATTATTATTCAAATATTTATTTTTATAATACATTTTATTTATTTTATAAAATATATAGAATTATAGAAATATAAATATTTTTTTTATTACATTATTACTACTACTTAATAATGTTTTTGTAATTGTTTACACTGTTTTGAATTTAATTGTATTATTTGTACTGTAGCTATTAGTAGTAATAGTAATGCACTTTATTACATTATTATTAAATAGTGGTGTCAAATGATTAATCGCAATTAATCGCATCCAAAAGAAAAGTTCTTGTTTACATAATACATGTGTGCTATATATTTCAAAAAAATAGGTTGTTTATTTATTAAATATATTTATGAATATACATATAGACATGTAAATACATGTAAATATTTTCTAAATATATACTGTATGTGTGTGTGTGTATGTATGTATACATAAATAGACACAGAACACACATATGCAAACAAAAACTTATGTATGCGATTAATCGTTTGACAGCACTATTATTAAATGATGGTAATTATTATTATTAATAATAATACAGTGTAATATAAAACTCTGTAAATTGAGAACTACAGAAAATGTTTGCGTTTGTATGTTCTAACTTCTTACATTATCAGAAACCGAACACCCACAACATTCAGCCCCTTCTTTAAGAAACCGTACATCCAAAGACCCTTGTTTAAACATTTGATATTTTCTCAACTGAATTATTATCCAGCTGAATTATTTCCTCCTTAAACCTTGGACTGGAGGCTGGTAGGTCTTTGGTGATTTGTTTTTGCCATAAGGGCGTTTCTTGTGCATTTGCCCTTTTCAAGCAGAACCACAAACCTACCTCTGAGGAGGTCACCATGATTGCGGACCAGCTCAACATGGAGAAGGAGGTGATCCGAGTATGGTTCTGTAACCGCAGACAGAAAGAGAAGAGGATCAACCCACCCAGCAGTGGCAGCGCCATCAGCACTCCTATCAAAGCAATCTTCCCTCCCACCACACCTCTGGTACACGACGTGCAAACTGCCTCCGTTCATTCAACCCAACAGATCTGACTACTTAAAATAGTACTAAACCTCTTCCTTCTTTCCCTCGTTTCAGGCACTGAGTACAGCAAGTCTTGTGACCAGTAACACACCGACTACGATGACTGTAAACCCAGTTATGCCTCTCACCAGCACCAGTGTCTCCAGCATCGGTTTTACTGGTAGGCAAGAATGCCTAAAGAAACGCCTACAACTTTGCTATTGTTCACCTCACAAGAGCCTATTCTTTCTCCAGGCACAACTATTGGCTCAGCTACCACTAACACTGCATCAGTCATCTCTACTGCACCTGTGTTCACCACGGCAGTATCTTCTCCTTCGATCAGCCCTTCCCCCACCACAGCGCAGATGTCCTCCTCAGAGCAGGCTTCAGCTCAGGAGACGGTGATAGCAGTAAGTCAGGCACCTTCCTCCTTGGCGACAACTCTGTGCACTGGGCAGGTGATGGTGGCGGCACCCAGCCTCTCAGCTGCTCTGCAAGGAGCCACCCAGCTGCCCACCAGTGCCAGCATCGCTGCCATGGCTGCAGCCGCAGGCCTCAATCCTGGCCTTATGGCGTCCTCACAGTTCACTCCTGGGTAAGTATCATTTTAGTTCTCTGAAAGAGCATCAACTTCGAGCTTGTGATTGGACATCTGTGTGTATATATTGTTAATTCAGTTTTTTCTCTGGTGTTTCCTTTGCAGCGGAGCTTTTCTAAGTTTGGCACCCGGTGGTCTTGGAAGCGCTTTGAGTCCAGCACTGATGAGCAACAGCACCTTGGCCACAATCCAAGGTGTGTGGAGCGGCAAGTACACTTGAATTTATAATATACTCTGCATGTGCTTATTAATCTTGGTATCACCAGCAAGATGAATGTCTTATAACACATGTTTTAGTGGCACTTGTGTCACTCTACTCTTTCAAAAGCTTTCCGCATTCAACATATTTGCATAAAATTCAAAGATTGTAAATGACTTATTTGCATACAATGAAAATATTGTAAACAACATATTTGCAAAAAATGCAAGCCTTTTTATATTTAACTTTATAAGTTCATATAACCATCTAAGGGCATTAGGTTTTGTGGATTTTTAAAAACTCTTTAATAGATAGAAGATGATGATTGATGATGATTTTCTGCTGTGGCTCCAGCACTTTGGAATGCTCTGCCATTATCTGTAAAATCCTCATCAAGCATGGACATTTTTAAAAAGGAATTTTAAAGACTTACTTTTTTTATCAGGCTTTCGGCATTTAATTAGTCAGGACAATTGTGAATTACTTTTCTTTTATTTTATGTTTTGTTCCTATGTTTTATGTTTTTTGATCTTTATTATATACTGCTTGTGTACAGCACTTTGGTCAATTTTTATGGTTTTGAAAGTGCTTTATAAATAAAGGTTGAGTTGATGATGATGATTAATATAATTTTTTTATAGTAATAATAGTGAACTTCATTATTTAATAATAATATCGCTGTCAAATCGATTAATCATGATTAATCGCATCCAAAATATAAGTTTCTGTTTACATTATTTACTTGTGTGTTTATATATATATATATATATATATATATATATATATATA
>NW_015505388.1:504113-541551 GCF_001515645.1 Sinocyclocheilus grahami | reverse complement strand
CAAAATATAAGTTTCTGTGTACATTATTTTCTTGTGTGTTTATATATATATATATATATATATATATATATATATATATACAGCCCTAAATAATAATAATATAAAAAGAACACAAACACATAAAACACAAAAACAAAACAAATAAAATTGTTCTTAATTCTAACAATATTTATTATATTATTTTATTTTCAATGATTAGTATAAATTAGATTTGTATAGACCACTGCTCTATGTTTAAATATTTTGAACACCTGGAGTTAAAATGTTGTTTTATGTCTCTTTAGCTCTGGCATCTAGTGGCACTCTGCCCATTACATCTCTGGATGGGAGCGGGAACCTGCTGTTTGCCAACACCAGCGCTGGCAGTACCCCGAACCTTGTGACAGCACCGTTCTTTTTTAACCCTCAGAACTTGTCACTGCTTGCCAGTAACCCGGTCAGCCTAGTGTCTGCAGGAGGGGCCGCAGGTGCCACCGGAGCCCTCAACCTGCACATCACCGCCGATGCCCACCAGAGCGCTGTTACCACGGCAACTATGCCTGCCTCCACCATCACCACGGCCTCTAAGGCCCAGTAAAAGCTTTACCCACTCCTCTCCTCTCCTAGACCCCTTTCCTCTTTCTAAGTTTTTCTTTAGTCTCTTGCTACCACCAAAAACAAACCTACTACATAGGATTTCACGTTGTTTTAACGTTATTGTATGTCCTAACTTTTCACATATCTTTTACAACTTAATCTGTGATGTTTGGACCTCATTGATGGGTTGACTTCAACCAAATCAACCTTAAGAGAATGTTGGCGTCTCCACAGAGCTTGCATCAGGAGAGCAAAAACCCTGGACATTGTGCCAAGTCTCTGTGTGACTCAAAGACACATTTGTTTCAGTGAACTCGCTCTTTTCTCCCATTTTCACATCAGACCTCTTCTTCAGAGGTATTTCTGAAATGCTTTTAACCAAAAAACTTTGTTTACTCTGTGTTGAATGATACCTACTTACTGCTGACAGTAACCTCCTCATTCTTCTGTCTATGATCTAATCTCTTTTCACTGGAGATCCTGCTTTACAGACGTTCCTGCTCCCTGGAACGTTTCCTTTTAGATGTACATGACTTATTTTTGTCAAACAGTGGGTTAGCTTTATGTCCAGTATCTTACTAACTTGTGGTTACAAGGCTTTAAATGGAGTAATAAGCGGCTGTGATGCGGTTTCATTGCTTTTAATGAATCGTTCGACAGGCCTTTCTTTCTTTCTAGTGAAACACTTTCAGATACTGTTTTCATATCATTTTGTAGTTTACTCTGTAGCAGAAGACTAGTCTGGGTCTGAGTCCTCACCCAGTTAATGGGCTCACTTAATACTAAAAGCTTTAACGAATTATGAGATGATTCGTCAAGGAGAGAGCTTGCAAGTCTTACGTTAGCATCAGGACAGTGTAACCACGTAAGGTAAACCTCCTCAAGGTCTTCCTAACATGGGATGTACTTATGGTATCACCACCTGATGGTGAAGGTGAAGGTCAAGCAAGATAAAGTTGAGGTGGTTGATTTTCTACTTGTGCACAGTACCTGTACCAAAAAACTGGATTTGAGAACTGCAGTCTGGTCAGTTTTTAGCAGAACTTCTGTCACGCTTTAAGAGGTCTTTATTTCGGAGGTCTTTGTATTGCCTCTATTTCAAGATATACCAAAAATCTTTGTTATACCTGTTGCTGTATATTGCTACTGTAGCATAGTTTAAGCCTAAATATTTATGAGCGAAGGCTCTCGGTAGACCACAGGAAATATAATGCAATATTTTTATCTTTTCCAAAGACGAAAACAGAGTTCTTTTTTTTTTTTTTTGAGATGGCCGTCCCTCCTCAATTTTGTAGTGTCAGTGAATTTAACCAAATAGATCTGAGGCGAGAGCAAGACGTGATGCTACAGCATAGGACCAGTTTGAGGTTTGGGATTGTCCCTTCTGCTGATCAATGATGAGGACTTTGAGTGAGACATATGGGAGAGTTGTCTTCCCATTCTGTTCAGATAATTAAAAATTGTAAACATAAAAGTAATGCAAGTGTGTTCTTACCTGACAAGCTTTTTGAACATTTTCCCTTCTTTGTAGTTACAAGGTGCCAGATTCAGTCCTCCGTAATCTGAAATCAGGGACATCTCAGAATTTTACAGAGCCCCTTGTCCCTTCAGCCCAATGTGTAGGCTATACCATGGAGGACAGTAGTGGGCCTGGAATATCTGTTATAAATGGGTGAGAGAACTTTAAATAGGGGTTTTAGCTGGATGGTCTGTTTTGTTTTTCCCTACCAATGTAATGCAGCCATGATGTAAAGCTTGAACCAAAGTCGATTTCTCACTAGCTGCTGTGCCTGTGTGGGCCAGTGCAATGCTGACCACACTTTCACTACTGACAAACTTTACCATCTATTACACATCTTTTAAACCCTACTCTTTTGACTTGCATTGTCCAACAAATCGTGTTCAGCTTTATGAAGAAATATAGCTTCTCTAGCGCAGCTCTAACTTGCTTTAGCTCTCGATATCCAAGCATTTAACGAGCCAAAGAGAATCTTAAGGGCCTTGTGTTTAAGTGCTGTTGAGATTTTGGGAGTCTGTCCTTCATTTCATGGTTTCCTCACCTTCTTGGTGAGTCTTTGTTTTTTGATGTAATATCATAGGACTCAACACCGATGCTGCGTTTCATTGAATGAATAGCAATAGAAATTTCAAGAGTCCACCAAACTCTTAATTTAAATCCAGAAGAACCTGTGGAAGTGCAGATGGCTCTGAAATGGCTTCATATATCAATATTTTTAGTATTGCATTGGCACATTGTCTAGATTTGCTTTTTCTTGTTGTTTTTAATGAATGATGCAGGCAGGCATTCTGGGAGAATTACAGTACAGTTTCGTCCGTAGCATTTCTTTTAACACTCTCACATTTTAAATTCTGTGACAAAGAGGTCAGAGTCTCTCCTTATTGTCCCTTTCGTCTTTTGTTACTATGGCCCTGTCTGTCAATTTTTGTTACGACTGTTTGTTAGCGATGCTATTTGTATTTTATTGTTAATATGATTTGAAATACCTCAGCAGCACTTACATGGAAGGTTCACTTTAAGCAAAAGACACCAGTAGTCAACTCCAGAATGTACAAAAGCTGTTTCTTACAGTCCATTTTAACATGACCAACATGTAAAACAAAACTAAAAAGTATAACAGGAAAATCTGTAATAATAATGTCACATAAGTCTACTACTGCTATTTCAAGTACTACTACTACTACTACTTAAAGGTTATGTCCAGGTTAACTTGTAATGAATATTTTGTTATCCTACTTGCCAAAGTAAAAAAAGAAAAAGCCTTTGTCTTTGCGGCTGGGTCTTGTTGCTGCTCAATCCGCTGGTTCTGTCCGGAAATTTCAACGTAGCCTCTCTGGACGTGTAGATTTGTGTGTTGTTTTGCGCATTAGTGTCATGACCCGGTGGTCGCCAGGACTGTGGGGAGTTACTGATATATTTATCTGAGGAATTACTCCAAGATTAGAGAACTTCTTTTCTAAATTCTATATATATTCACTTATGTAAGATGCTCATATTTTATATTTGAACTAATATCTAGTTTGAATGTAGTGTTTTTGTCATGCTTATTCACTAAAAGAAAAAGAAAAAAAAAATCACTTCATTTATATTATAGCTATGCTAAAAAAAAAAAAAGAAAAGAAAAAAATCAAGACCAAAAATAGCAACCACACCCTTGTGATGTGGGAGTGGCTGTTGTGTGCCCTGCCCACATTTAAATGTGGTTTGTTTGAGTGGGAGGGGCTTGTGATGGTGCTCCTGAAGCAAAGCCCCCAGCTTTCATTGATGTAACAGACTTGATGGCACCAAACTATTCTTACTATTCTTAAATATTTTTTTTTTTTTGTTGTTGCTTTTAATGAATTTCATTTGCCATGTTGCATTTTAACAATCATTTGAATTTAATTACTTTTTTTGTATATCATGAGGGAGCAACATCACTGGCTTTCTTAGTTTAACAAAAACATGCATTTATCATTTATGCCTTACTATTATTTCAGAGTTTGACACATTGTAGCAAATTATATGTTGACGTGAGAGATGATTTTGTTTCGGTTGTGAATTTGTGTGCGTTCGTGCATGTGAAAGAGGATGCAACCAAGCATGCGCCAATGTCAAAACTCTTATGGTGCATATCAACCATGAAAATAACGCTGTGAGTTTTATTTGTGTTTTGTGATATTTTGGAAGTGTTGCTACCTATTTTGTAGGTAAAACTCAAGCCGGTTGGATACCTTTTAAAAGCTTTACTAATAACTCAACTCCAGCTGATATGTAGGGGGCGCTAGTGGTGCATTTACTTCAAATGATAATACTTTAGAGAGGTTCTGTCTGACATAATATCTTAAAAGTGAGACTCATTGGTAGGAAATACAGGAAACTGATAAGAAAAAAGGAAGCATCATGCATCATTTGATGCAATTGACCACTTGGCTGTAAATGATATCTTTTTGAACCTGTGCTCATGAGATGTTTCGGATGTGATTTATCAAAGGATGTTGAACCTGGCAGAAGCTTTGTACATTTGAAGTTGTTGCAGATCCTTTTTGGCACTTGATTTTGGCGTGTGTGGATGCTTTGACTTGTGATTGGATAGTTTCTCGATTGTAGCGGGGTTTGCCGCTGTCTAGTGTCAGTCTAGTGACAAAATAGGATCGTTACAGAAGAGGTCATGCACCTGAGAGCTGGTCTGAGTAAAGGAGCTGTTGTATACCTCATTTATAACTCAAAACTTGCTTTAATCTACTTCAAAAGATGAAATAATAATAATAAAAAAAAGATCTGTCCCAGAACAGAAGCCTGCAGATGTCTGTTTAAAGTTTGGAGTGAGGAACCGGATGGATACCCAGAGGACCACACAAGCTCATGCATATTAAAAACCCATCCCACTTATTTATATTTTGCTTTTGATACAAATTTAAGTTCACACCATAGCTCCTCATAAATTTTATACCAAAGCTTTTTTTATGATTTGACAATCGTCGTCTTTATGAACCCCCAACCCTTATTTGTTGCAGGGTTTGACCATTCATTCTTTTGGGTTTGCGGTCTGCTTGTTCCTCACCTTCTCAGTGGTAACCAAAGACTTTCAAAGTGATTGTATGGACTGAACTCTCTCTTCTAGTGCCCTGCCTCAACCATTAGCTTGTGGTTTTAGATCATTGGTCACTCATGTGGCCAAGTGGGTGGGGTTTAGTAGAAAGAGGAAGCGAAATGGCTCTGCCGGCTTCTGGAAAGGACTTAAAGTAACCCCTCATGGGCTGGGTGATGTTTTTTAATACACGCTGAAGGATGTCCTGGGCTCACTGCAACCTGCTCAGGATAAACTGTCCTCTGGAGTTCCACTCTGTGACTGCAGCAAGGCAACACTGTTTCTATGATTGTCTACAGAAAACATGCAACGTCTCTCCATAGTCGTCTTTTAGGTGCCGTCGTCCCGTGGTTTTGATGTTCTGTCGATGTCTTTTATCTAGCTTTGCTGTTTCCACTGTCATGATTTCAATTGGTTTGATCCGCTGTGCAACTATGCATCGTTGTCCTCCATCCTGCAAGGGCAGCGTCTGTGCAACACGGCCCTTTTGAGATGGATCTTAATACTTTTACGCCGAGTGGAGAGTCGAAAGCAACTATAAGCTCTATCCCAAAGCAAAAATATCCAAATATGTAATGTTTTACAAATGCAGATACCAAAGATTACTCTGTTCTTTTTCCTCTTCCTTCCCAAACCCTGCAGCTTGTGTATTAAGAAACAGAACCCAGCTCTGACAGTAGTCCTAACCTCAGTAATTCCAAAGCTTAGATGTATATTTTGGTATTTTTCTGAGATGCTTATGGGGGGAAAAAAAGTTTGTCGTTTTTAATTTTCTTGTTCGTTGGATCTGTTGCTCTTTTTCTGTAACAGCATGGAATTTAACTGCAAAACTGTCTTACTGTAGGTGAAAGAAATAGTATTTTTGTATGTTTTTGGATGTCAGTGTATGTGATATCAGTTTCACTGCCCAACTTATTGTTTTTAAAACAAACAATAAAAAGGTTAAGATAAAAAAAGACTGTACATAATACTTTGGTCACTGATTTCAAAAGAAATCCCTCTCTATACTCTCATTTCCATGTTTCCTACGGCTGAAGCTCAAGGAATGTGTTCCATTCTCACCTGGTCACATACTGTAGATTGTACTTCTAGATCTCCCTTCAGAACGCTGTAGCTCACTGTTGTAATAGTGATGATTGGTGTGATTCTGAGTATCACTACAGACCTGAAGTCTAGTGCCATTCCTGGCCTGTTATCAAGCGAACATACACCCAAGACTGAACGCTAAACGGCTACATCACTGTAGCTTAGAACTGAATGATTGTGTAGAATATAAGTATGTGAATCAGGATACATGCTAGATTTGATGCATTTGTCTGCTGTATTTTGTTTGTTTTTTATATATATATAAAGATAATCTTTTACTGTAACTGTACAGTTCTCTTTTGTTGTAAACATCATTAAACCATTTTCCAAGTGTTTTAATATTCTAACATGTCTTTGGTCTTTTAATATTTGTCATATTTTGGATCATGTTGATGAATTTATGGAGCTGATATTAATTTGTTTATTTTTAACCTTATACTTTACAGTAGTACACACAAAATATGCAATTTTATGTAGAAAATAACCGTACTACCTCTCCAGACAGAGGTTTTGTACTTAAATTGTCTTATAAAATTGATCAAAAATGATCTGTTCTTGCCTTGCATTAACGTTCAATATCATATATTTAAAAAATGCATCTATACATGCATAGCACGCACTACTGTTCAAAAATGTGGGGTCTGCAAGATTTTTTTATGTTTTTGAAAAGTCTCTTATGCTCACCAAAGATGCATTTAATTAATTAGAATACATCAAAACCATACTACTGAACAACAATGATACAATTTTAAAATAACTTTTCTATTTTAATATATATTAAAATATTGTTTAGTCGTTATGGCAAAGCTGAATTTTCAACAGTCATTACTCCAGAATTCAGTGTCACATGATCCTTCAGAATTTATTCTAACATGTTGATTTGGTGCTCAAAATTTTTTTTTTATGATGTTGGAAGCAGTTGTGCTGCTTAATATTTTTATGAAAACCATGGTAATTTGTTTTCTGGATTCTTTGAATAGAAAGTTCAAAAGAACAGCATTTATTTGAAAAGATGTTTTTAACATTATAAACACGTCTTTACTGACACTTGATCAAATTCATGCATCCTTGCTAAATAGTAGTATTAATTAAAAAAATCTTACTGACACCAAACCATTGAATGGTAGTGTATGCAAGACTACAAAATACAGGTTAGTCAAAGTAACAAATACAAAAAACAATACATATAAATGCATCCAACAAAGATACACAATTCGTCTGTTAGTTGGCAGATACAAGTTGCTCCTGGGCTTGTGCTAATTGTGTAATGTTGCAGTGGGAAAAGTTTCCATCTCCACAGCCTCAGCTGCATCCCTGTTTCTCCCTGTTCGACCCTTTAAAGGAATAAACAAATGACTTGAACTGATGAATTTTGACTTTTTTTCCTTTTTACAAAACTAAACCTACCATGTGATTACCTAGAACACTTATAAGACAATTAAGAGGATACGTTTGGGAATAGTAACTTGCTAAAAAGATGATTGTATGAACATATTTGTAGATAAATGTTATATACCAGGTGGTCATAAAAAGGTATTTTTATGTTTAAAAATATATGAATGCCACTGAGGTACATATCAAACCAAGTGTTTAAAATGAATTGGTACACTACCTCATCAGATTTGCTCTTGCCTTTGCGAGGCTGCAGACAGAAATAGAAAATTAATATTTATATTGATTTGCCAACAGAGCACAGTAAGTATATTATGCATCACACCACTGGGTAAACCTCATCAAAAACACTTCCTAACCCCACAACCCACACACTCCTCTCATATTCGTTGCCTTGATACACTTACTTTTTTCCCCTTAGTTTTTATTTCCTGGTATTCATCACTTGTATGTGCTCTCAGTTCCTGGAAAATACACAAACCAAAGTAAATAACACCAACCACCATTGCAGAGCGATTACTAAATGTAAGTGCTCAACTGTAAACAACCACAGGAGGGCAGCAGCTATTAAAGATGTCGCACTAATTTACCAAGGTAAGAAACATCTGGTTCATTTTATGTTACTCACATCCTTTTTTGCAAGCAAGTGTTACTGACCTGATAATGTGTCTCTGGCTCTCGTCTTCTAATCTGAAACATGTAGATATTGGTAGACATCTAAAAGTGCCTTTTTTTTTTCTTTCAGAACTGCAATTTAACCTTTATCATTGTATCATTGATTACAAACAAGATTGGAGAGCAAGGCAGGAAGTAAAGTGTACAACACACTAGATACCATTAATGTGCAGTTAATGTACTGCTATGCTCTATCTGGCTTTGTGGCTAATGTAAATATATTTACAATAAATTCAAACATAAAATAACCTCACCGGTCTATCCAGTTGCTGATAATCGGAACTCATCTGAGGCAGATCCAAGTCCTAAAAAATACAGCACGCACGTTGCCTTAGTATTATTTGGGTCATGGGCAGTACTTTTGAATTTTGTAACGATTAAAAATAAATATGCTTAATTAAGGGTTAAACCCGTATTAATATTTAATTAGAGTTTTTTCAACCTGTTCAGTAACCATAAAATGTTAGATTAAAAATGAGTTAGGGTACATATTTGTACGGTTAACAGATAGGCCTATGGCGTTGTAACCATATGCAACCAATAGTAAACTAGAACGTATTAACACTGCCTATTTAGCTATCACTTTATTATGTCTTTACACATTACAAATATATCACAACAATGTTAGTGTTTTTTTTTGTTTGTTTTTTTGAAAGGCCTATTTAAAGATTTTAGCTGTTCTAGGGTTGCCAAAAGACCATTTGAGTTGTTCAGGTGGCGAAAATAATAGCACTACTATATAACGTTTTTGATTATAGTAAGGAAAAAAGAAGGGACTTCATAAATGGCCAGTTTTTATTTTCCGAAGTGCATTACAACCATGCACATCACAAATATGGCAACAAACCAAAATGAAGTTCAAACCAAAGTAGTGAAACTGTTTAAAACTCCAACCAATGTTTACTTAATTGTGGGGAGGGAGATGAAAATGCACTTCATAGTAGGAATTACATAGTATTATCATAGTAGGAAGTATATTTGAACCTTGAACATGAACCTCTGTTTGGGAGATATTTATTAATGAGAACTCACTGTATAGACAGGCTCATTGGGGTTACGGCCCGGTGACGCAGGATCTGGAGGAACAGGCCCTTCCCTTGTAAACTAAGCCATACAAGGCAGAACACAGGTTAGCGGTTAAAACCGTGAGGTCAATTTCTTCACTTGGAACAAACGGTGCATGCTAGGGCTCAACTTACCTTCTCTCTGAAGTAGAGAGCAGTAAAAAGGATAGAATACAGCAGCAGGAAAACATCTAAAACATAGCAATACGTTGGGTCACTCGCAGACAAGGCCTCTGCAAATAGAACACACATTTTTAAAAGACTTTCGTAAAGTACTGAACTAAAATATGGTGTTTCGAATTTGATGGCGTGTTCTTGTTATTTATGGATGTTTTGTAATGTTTGTCTTCTTTTCTTCCTTTCTCTGCTTAGTTGGTTTTGTAATGTCAAAAAGCAAGAAAACAAGAAAGAATACATAAGAGAATGAAAAATCTGAAAAAAACTGTTTATGAGAAGCACCACTAGTACCTAAACCACCATACAAATAAAAAAAGAAAAACACCTCTGTATTTAGATTACATTAAGATGTTAATTTAGTTTTAAGGCACCTACAGTAAGTTGGAAAACATTTGAAAAATTGTATATGCCTAAATGTCTATGGGATGTTAATACCATTTTCTTTAGTTCTAGAGTCACTGATTCATAAACAAAGACTTTCTCTGATGTTTTCTTTCTCGTTAGAAATTCTTGTAAAACATATTAAAATTTGAGTTTAAACAGGGGCATCCCAAAAGCAGCACACAAATGATCTGCTTGCATTTATTGGATTAAATGTGTAGAATGCAAACTGGCTTTACAACTTTAAAAACAAACCACAGAGACCAGTTAAAAGTTACTGAAATTCTAAGGCAAATCCAACAAAGCTGAAATATAGATTATATGCATTTTAGTGTAAATATTACAGAAGGTGTCTTAATGTATTGTGTAGCATTTATTTTGTGTCATTTTTTAAAGGTGGTTTAGTGACAACCTGCCAAGGGACTGCGGTTGAAAATTAGACTTTGGCTCAATCCGGTACGATGCACTGAATGGAAACATTTATTAAAAATAGTACACTGTCCCTTTTCAAATAAATAAATAAAAACAGTGCACACATGTATGGAACATTTAATCAGACTGCTCAATATGCCGTGGACTCTCTTATTTAACTGAACAATCAAAATAAATCTATGGATAGTATTTGAGATTACTTGATGTTTCATGAAGACTGTGTCTTGATTGTGAGTCTAAATGCATTTTCTACGAATGTGACTTGAAATGACGTAAATGTATATATGAAAATCTTCCAAATACCACTATTTGCACCATGGCTTGTTAATTTGCACAACACAAATAAACAGCTGAAATTCACTAAGTAAGCATTATCGTATACATTGTATATTTTGCAGTTCGTTCCAAATGCAAGAAATATCTAGTAGATGAATATTTGGATTTGGGCTAAAATGGTTGTACGTATGTAAAGGGGCTATGCCATCAGTTATCTATTTTGCCTCAAACTTGTACCTAAATTCTTCCACTTACAGTGTGGCAGCAAACACACATATTTAATAGGGATCGAAAATTAGTTTGTTGTCTTTTTGGCATGTTTTGTTATTAATTTGCAGCACAAACCTTTTGTGTATTTGTACAAATGGTATGTTTCTAAAATATTACTTTATTCACAAACATTCATTTCTCTAACTAATACTATTTTTCTAGAAAAAAAAAAGTTTGCTTTGAGCATTTGTATTGAACAGATAGAAAGCGTTAATCAACTCTTTCAATTACCTAAGTATATATACTACTGAATATATAATCACCTTCTGCATCATTTTTTCAGATATTATGTTGCAAACTCAATAATGTATTGCACAGTTGTCACTTAAAAGTCTTAGATGTTACATTTTATGCTACAAGACTTGCTAGTTGTACAAGGAAACTAAAATGACCACATGACGATGTCCTGATGTTTGACCTCAATATTTTTTTACAGGAAAAAACACAAAAAAGTTATATTCAATTTCTAAACATTTGCTCCTGACAGCGACGAATACAGATTTCATAACCTATATAGTAAACCATCAAAACGCTGTGCTGAATGTGCTAGATGTATGTAGATGTATGACACCCTATGCAATAAGTATGTAGAGAGCAAGAGAAATAATTTTACCTGTGAAGGACACATGTGAGGCCAAGAACAGTAGAGTGATTGTCCTGCTCATTTCCATTACATTCCTTGAAATGATGAAGTTTCTGTGGATTCCGCACCTTACTGTTGCTTGGCCTGTAAGTGATGTGCAACAGTTTTTAGCCTTTCTGTTTTGATTGCTTCTACTGTGTCATTTCATATGTCTTTTACCAAACAGGAAGTGGCCCTAGCCCTGAGTTTTCTGTTCTAGTGAATGACAACCACTGCCTCCACCAAAGAGTCTCTTGTCCTCTCATCTCAAAAAAGTCTCACCAGCATTTCCTGTATATTTTTAGACCATCTTCAAGCTAACAGTTATGTGTCTTTCGTCAGTATTGCAGGTTACTTAACAGCCACTGTCTGCGGAGTTTGATTTTTCCATTTTAACAGCATTGGGTTGATGTCTTCATAACAGATCTGAATCAAACTTGTTTTCCCCGGCAGGAAATCATACACAATAGAAATATTCTAACAGTTAAGGAAAAAATCAAATAAAATCAGGCAACATCTTCAGAACAGAAATCATAAACTTCCATCTGTAATTCTTATTTCAATTAATCAAAGTGTTTTTTCTTTTTTTTTATTAAATATACATTGCAACTTGCAGTTCACAAGCTAGTTTGTGCATGTTGTGCCCCCTGCTGTTTTGCATTTGCCACTGGTGTGTTTTTATACACATGTACACTAGTACAATTTTAAATTAGAATAAAGAAAAAATATCTTTGGCTAACATTTTGGCAAGGTTCCTTTGGCAAGTTATGAACAAACTTTCTTACAGTAACATTAAAAGTATGTTCGTTTGAAGTTATATGGTCTTTGATAATGTTCTCAAAATTTTAGCACAAAAACTTTTTTGTTGTTGTTGGATGTCTAAACTTTTATAAATGTTACAACTTGTTTCAGAACTTGTTTAGAGACCATTCAAAAGTAGCGTTCCTATAATGTTTGCAGAATGATCTAATGTTCCTTTAATGTTTGCATAACCAAGAAGAAAAGTTGGATGTTTTGAACGTTCAAAGAAAATTCAGAAATAATGTTTTCATAACTTATTGAGAACATTAGCAAAACATTCTTAGAACCAGTGGCGTAGCAAGTCAGCACCAGGCCCATATGCAAAAAAAATTAGTATAGGCCCCCCCCAAACGTTATTGGCTCCAACTCGGTTAACTTATTGTTGATTTTTCTGAAGTGATTAACGTTACGTGTATTCACAAGCTGTTTTATTTACGGTATAAATGCTTGGAAATAATATTTAACGTTTTCAAGTCCATTCATCATTTGTAGCACGCAAGCCACCCAATAATCGCAATAAGCTTTGTGCTTTGTTCCTTATATTAAAACACAAAGTGTCAGCCTTCTGACAAATTTATAATAAAACACTACAAACAATAAATGTGTTTTTACGCTTCTAAATTTGTAGTGAGATGACTATATTCGTCTCAGTTCAAGCAGCATGTTAATCAATGATATTTTCGATATTTGCAGCACGAAATAAACCTGAATAAATATTTGAATGCATGTTGAAAAAATCAGAACAATTTAATACAAAAGACAGTTTCATGAACTCGATTAATTAGAGTTTAAAAAAAACGTCAATAAGCCTGCCTTTTATTGCTGTTTATATGTTAAATGTGAAGACTAACAGGTTGGATGCCACAAACTTTTTATTTCATTTATTTTTATTAATATAAAAAATTTTTGGCGGGGTATAGGTGGAATTCTCACATTAACTTCAAGCAGTAGGCCTATAACCTGATTTTATTATCATAATTTTGACTTTATTCTTAAAATATTATGACATTAATCTTATTTTTCAACATGGTACTAAAATCCCGCTGTAGGCTATTTGTATACTGCATGCAAACACAATCTTGGCACAGAAGGTAATATAAGGAGATATTTGAATTATTTATTAATGAACTAGTATTTTCTGAGTCAGTGTCACAAGATGAAGTTGACGATCCTGACTCTCCATCTCCTCAGGAGGCGCGCCTTTAGAGAGAAATACATCTTTACGGATTAGCCTACATAATGAAAGAGTTTTTGTTTTCTATTTGAATTATTTCATTTCAAAGTATTTAAAGCATTCTATTAGATATATTTATCATGTCTGTGAGGAGGCAAGTATTCGCTGAGTGTCGGTTCATCATTGTGAAGCGCTCCTGCTCAAGACCAAGACGACAGAAAGCGCATTCTGTTTGTTTTCCTTAATTATTTTACAAAAGCACATACTTTTGTTGATATTGTTTGTGAGTGCACACAAATAAAAGTAGACCCTTTACAATTCCAAATGATGCATTACTCTTACCTTTATGAGCAAAAATGACGGCGTATGTTAAGTGTCCACTCTTAAGAAAAAAATTCAAGTGATCGCGCTGGCGCCTCCATGTCCTGCAAAGCGTGCTTCAGCTTCCACTCTCCGCACAAACGACTGTATATGTAAGGAATAATTGACGACGGCCGTTGAATTATTAGAAAATAAATTGCGTTGTGGCCATTACACCTCGGGTGTGCATTATTTTTCTAATAATTCAATGGCCCAGAGTAAATTATTCCGCTTATACTAGGGTTACCACCTGTGTTGGGGAAAGTTACTTTTAAAAGTAATGCATTACAATATTGCGTTACTTCCTAACAAAGTAACTAATTACGTTACTTAGTTACTTTTTATGGAAGTAGTGAGATGACTATATTCGTCTCAGTTCAAGCAGCATGTTAATCAATGATATTTTCGATATTTGCAGCACGAAATAAACCTGAATAAATATTTGAATGCATGTTGAAAAAATCAGAACAATTTAATACAAAAGACTGTTTCATGAACTCGATTAATTAGAGTTTAAAAAAAACGTCAATAAGCCTGCCTTTTATTGCTGTTTATATGTTAAATGTGAAGACTAACAGGTTGGATGCCACAAACTTTTTATTTCATTTATTTTTATTAATATAAAAAATTTTTGGCGGGGTATAGGTGGAATTCTCACATTAACTTCAAGCAGTAGGCCTATAACCTGATTTTATTATCATAATTTTGACTTTATTCTTAAAATATTATGACATTAATCTTATTTTTCAACATGGTACTAAAATCCCGCTGTAGGCTATTTGTATACTGCATGCAAACACAATCTTGGCACAGAAGGTAATATAAGGAGATATTTGAATTATTTATTAATGAACTAGTATTTTCTGAGTCAGTGTCACAAGATGAAGTTGACGATCCTGACTCTCCATCTCCTCAGGAGGCGCGCCTTTAGAGAGAAATACATCTTTACGGATTAGCCTACATAATGAAAGAGTTTTTGTTTTCTATTTGAATTCTTTCATTCCAAAGTATTTAAAGCATTCTATTAGAAATATTTATCATGTCTGTGAGGAGGCAAGTATTCGCTGAGTGTCGGTTCATCATTGTGAAGCGCTCCTGCTCAAGACCAAGACGACAGAAAGCGCATTCTGTTTGTTTTCCTTAATTATTTTACAAAAGCACATACTTTTGTTGATATTGTTTGTGAGTGCACACAAATAAAAGTAGACCCTTTACAATTCCAAATGATGCATTACTCTTACCTTTATGAGCAAAAATGACGGCGTATGTTAAGTGTCCACTCTTAAGAAAAAAATTCAAGTTGGCGCCTCGGCGCCTCCATGTCCTGCAAAGCGTGCTTCAGCTTCCACTCTCCGCACAAACGACTGTATATGTAAGGAAGACGGCCGTTCGGCCGTTGAATTATTAGAAAATAAATTGCGTTGTGGCCATTACACCTCGGGTGTGCATTATTTTTCTAATAATTCAATGGCCCAGAGTAAATTATTCCGCTTATACTAGGGTTACCACCTGTGTTGGGGAAAGTTACTTTTAAAAGTAATGCATTACAATATTGCGTTACTTCCTAACAAAGTAACTAATTACGTTACTTAGTTACTTTTTATGGAAGGTAATGCGTTATGTTACTTTTGCGTTACTTTTTAAATATGAGCAGGGCTTGATTGTTTTTAATATTAGAAGTTCTATTTATAGCAAATGTAAAAGCCCTTTCACAACAAAAAGTGTAATGAATAAACCTCAGGCTGAAGGAAGTAACTTCAGGCTGAAGTAAATTCAGGTCTGTACACTAGAACACAGGAGAAGAAGGTTCAACACTCTTCAGCAATAAAAAAAAACAATGAAGCACAATTGTTAGTTTATCTAAAGTCATTTTTGCTTATTAGTATATGGTTGAACTGGATCATCAAAGGTCAGCAGCAAAGACATTAGTTAATAAAATGGGATTAGATACATTTGTGTTATTTAACATATTTAATTATTGCAGGTTTGTCATATTCTGAGTTTTAATTCATTTTGATGAATACTAAATCTGTTTTTTTTTTGCGAGTGGGATGAATTAATGCACATTCACATTTCATCTATAGAACTAACTACAGTAACATCATGTTCACACAGCGCGCACAACGCCTCTGTACTCCCGATTTTAATTTGTGTTTATCATTTAATGTTGCTTTCCTATGTCTTTTTTAAATAATGTTTATTCATGCAAAACCATGGCCTAAACATGGCTGCTGTGTAAGAAAAGCTGAGTAACGTTATTTCTCATTTGGAGGGAAATATTTGTGCTTATTTACAGATATGACTTGTAAAACCTTTTTTTTTTCGACTAACGTTACCAGCTTATACTTTTTTTAATGGTGAACACGCATATTTAAAAAAAAATTCTGTTTTTTTTTTGCGAGTGGGATGAATTAATGCACATTCACATTTCATCTATAGAACTAACTACAGTAACATCATGTTCACACAGCGCGCACAACGCCTCTGTACTCCCGATTTCTCCCAATATGGGGACATGAGACTTGTCAGTAAATAAATGGGAAAACAAAGTAACTGGCGTTACTTTTTTGTAACTCAGATATTTTCTTGTAAATTAAAAAGTAATGCGTTACTTTACTAGTTACTTGAAAAAAAGTAATCTGAGTACGTAACTCGCATTACTTGTAATGCGTTACCCCCAACACTGAGTTACCACACCTCAAGACATCGATCAGATGATATATTTAAAGGGATTTTACAAAAGCACATACTTTTGTTGATATTGTTTGTGAGTGCACACAAATAAAAGTAGACCCTTTACAATTCCAAATGATGCATTACTCTTACCTTTATGAGCAAAAATGACGGCGTATGTTAAGTGTCCACTCTTAAGAAAAAAATTCAAGTGATCGCGCTGGCGCCTCCATGTCCTGCAAAGCGTGCTTCAGCTTCCACTCTCCGCACAAACGACTGTATATGTAAGGAATAATTGACGACGGCCGTTGAATTATTAGAAAATAAATTGCGTTGTGGCCATTACACCTCGGGTGTGCATTATTTTTCTAATAATTCAATGGCCCAGAGTAAATTATTCCGCTTATACTAGGGTTACCACCTGTGTTGGGGAAAGTTACTTTTAAAAGTAATGCATTACAATATTGCGTTACTTCCTAACAAAGTAACTAATTACGTTACTTAGTTACTTTTTATGGAAGGTAATGCGTTATGTTACTTTTGCGTTACTTTTTAAATATGAGCAGGGCTTGATTGTTTTTAATATTAGAAGTTCTATTTATAGCAAATGTAAAAGCCCTTTCACAACAAAAAGTGTAATGAATAAACCTCAGGCTGAAGGAAGTAACTTCAGGCTGAAGTAAATTCAGGTCTGTACACTAGAACACAGGAGAAGAAGGTTCAACACTCTTCAGCAATAAAAAAAAACAATGAAGCACAATTGTTAGTTTATCTAAAGTCATTTTTGCTTATTAGTATATGGTTGAACTGGATCATCAAAGGTCAGCAGCAAAGACATTAGTTAATAAAATGGGATTAGATACATTTGTGTTATTTAACATATTTAATTATTGCAGGTTTGTCATATTCTGAGTTTTAATTCATTTTGATGAATACTAAATCTGTTTTTTTTTTGCGAGTGGGATGAATTAATGCACATTCACATTTCATCTATAGAACTAACTACAGTAACATCATGTTCACACAGCGCGCACAACGCCTCTGTACTCCCGATTTCTCCCAATATGGGGACATGAGACTTGTCAGTAAATAAATGGGAAAACAAAGTAACTGGCGTTACTTTTTTGTAACTCAGATATTTTCTTGTAAATTAAAAAGTAATGCGTTACTTTACTAGTTACTTGAAAAAAAGTAATCTGAGTACGTAACTCGCATTACTTGTAATGCGTTCCCCCCAACAGTGAGTTACCACACCTCAAGACATCGATCAGATGATATATTTAAAGGGATTCGTCCGGTTTTTGTATTTAAATCGCTATTGTGAGTAGGATTAATTTCTTCCGCAACTCATCCAACGCCTCTTTTGTCATTTTAAAGCTTGTAATGGAGGCTAAAAAAACGTTTATAAAATTAAGAAATTAGATGATTATGTACAAGTGAGGCTCAGTATAAATAAAAAAAGAAACTGTACTGTGTTCACGTGACGGGTCGCCACCATATTGCCTGAACAGTCTGTCATACAGTTTGCTTCATCTAATAATTATGATGATAATAAAAAAAATAATAAATAAACTGGTTTGGTGAAGCAGCAGCATTTAGCAAACAAATACAATGCATCCATGTCGACAGGTGTCAGTATAAAATCTAAAATTAATTATGCTATTGGAATGAATAAGCATAGTGTAGCAAAAACGTACTTAGTCCACCTTCCTAATCAGTTCTACAACTCATCTAGAGCCTTTTAAAATAGTGACATTACCATTGCAGCTCTCACTATACATCAGACTTTGACCGCTGATGTTCCACCCACTGTGGTCACCCCTGAAACCAGCTCTCCTCCAGCTTCTCCTGCAACCCCGGGACCCCCTGAGCGAGGCAGTTACAATGTCACCAATGCTACTGATGCTGTCTGTCTCTTGGCACGGATGGGACTGCAGCTCAAAATTAGCTTTATTTCGAGCTCTAGTGGCAAGGTACTTGCACATATAACTTTCACTTTCATTGGACAAGAGTAGCTTGAAATATTCTGCTTAATATCTCCTTTTCTGTTCAGTGGGTAAGCAAACAAATTGATTATAAATGACAATTTAATTTTCCATTTTTATGCACCAGAGATGACACATAGAAAAAGGACCTGTATGCTTAATTTCTTTGATAAATACCATTTATTTTGCCATTATTAAGATTCTTTGGATTATGTAAATAAAGGGATTTGCTGGGATAAAGGGATTTGTATGACCATTTTATGACTAAGGAATTCAGAATAATGAAGGTTTAGTCCTCATTTGTAAAAGTAATCTAAATATAAACATACCTTGCTTTTCAGACTGTCCAGGAGGTCTTGAACCTGCATCCAAACCTGGTTAAATTCTCTGGATCCTGCGATCCAGACAGTGCAACTCTCATACTCACTGAGGACAACATTACTCTGACTTTCAGCTTCTCTTTGGTAAGTTTCGAATCTCTTCCTATTATTTCCCCTAATGCCCTCTTAAATTATCCAGACCTTGTTGGTGTCATCAAAACATAAAATTTTTCAGAATTCCACTTCAAACAAGTATCATCTTAGTGGGTTGGAGTTGTCAGCTGCATTGCCTGATATGACTAGTAAGTCAGTATTAAATATTCCATGTTTAATAGTTTTAGTTTTTAGTTCTGTGAAAAGCTGAGCAAATTCCTTTTTTGTTTGTTTGTTTTGCCTAGAGCTTTCTTTGGATTATGTAAATAAAGGGATTTGCTGGGATAAAGGGATTTGTATGACCATTTTATGACTAAGGAATTCAGAATAATGAAGGTTTAGTCCTCATTTGTAAAAGTAATCTAAATATAAACATACCTTGCTTTTCAGACTGTCCAGGAGGTCTTGAACCTGCATCCAAACCTGGTTAAATTCTCTGGATCCTGCGATCCAGACAGTGCAACTCTCATACTCACTGAGGACAACATTACTCTGACTTTCAGCTTCTCTTTGGTAAGTTTCGAATCTCTTCCTATTATTTCCCCTAATGCCCTCTTAAATTATCCAGACCTTGTTGGTGTCATCAAAACATAAAATTTTTCAGAATTCCACTTCAAACAAGTATCATCTTAGTGTGTTGGAGTTGTCAGCTGCATTGCCTGATATGACTAGTAAGTCAGTATTAAATATTCCATGTTTAATAGTTTTAGTTTTTAGTTCTGTGAAAAGCTGAGCAAATTCCTTTTTTGTTTGTTTGTTTTGCCTAGAGCACATTGTTTTCAGCTGTTATTACCTCACTAGTGAGAAATGTCATGTGTAGCCTTTAAGTTGCTACACTATATCTGAAGGCTAACTGATCAAATCGTCAGGGCAGCGCTGACAACACCTTTCTCATTTCATAAATGTCAGATCTACAGAATTAATTAATCAATTAATTAATTTATTAAATTTATTAATTACAATATTTGTGGTACTTTACCTTTTTTGTTGCTGATTTTGTTTTTATTTATTTAAAAACAATGTTTTACTGTTTCAGTGTAGCTGAAAATGTCTAATAAGCTTTTTTAAAGGCAGATTCCGCTGTGACAACTTACTTCATATAGAGTGCCAACATTCCACATGATTCTATGAACTGTATCTTTTTTCATGGGTAACATAGTTGGAAATGTTCAATAGCTTTAAAATGTTTCAAGTCTCTATCACGTGTCTATACAGATACTGATATTACAAAATGAATCTAACTTGAGAAATATTCACTGGAGTGAAAAGATTGACCACTAGCTCCAGTCTCCCTCATAACTACTGCCAGTGTTAGATTAATTTCATAAAACAATTTTACCAGGCTCTCTAAATACAGCATTGCAAGCAACATAAAAGGGTAAAAGGTCAGGTATCACAATTCTGTGATGGCATTCTGGGTCCTAAAATCTTTAGCCTCCTTGTAAATTGTCTCTGTAATGTGACATTTAGGAGCGTTCTAAATCACATGTATCCTCATTCCATTGCTCTTTACATAATTTATTTAGATTATGTGCAGCTACTCTATAGCTCTATGTTTTCACCAAATCTCATCATTCTTTAAGTACAGCTTAACCACAGGGAACATACAATTTAGGCAATAACTAACTTGTTTATTCTTGTCAAAATATTAACTATTTATAACTATTTAAATATTAAATATTAAAAAATTAAATAATAATAATTTAAAAAGTCGCTTCTGTTGCACGTTATTCTATACTAAAGTATGCATGAATTTGTATTTTATGATTATTTAAATTATTTTATGACTCCCTGACTATCCAGGAACTAAAAATCTATCACAACACTTACAGAAATATTAATTTATATGAGTGAAATGTGACAAAACTTGAAATGTCGTGCGTAATAGGTAACGTTGGGAGAGCAAATAAACGTTTTTTATGATTTAATTACTTTATTATATTATTATTATATGGATCGCAGCACCCGATGGTGCATTGTGTTCTATCCAAATTCCTTTTTTGTTTGTTTGTTTTGCCTAGAGCACATTGTTTTCAGGAACACCAGTCTGAACTACATGGTGGGAACCCTGGGCCACTCTTATATGTGTCAGAAGGAGAAGACCTTGAGCATTACACCGAATTTCTCTCTCAACACCTTCCAGCTTCAAGTGCAGCCTTTCGGTGTCAATGGAGATTTTGGAGCAGGTATTTCTTTCTCTTTTTTTACCTTTTGTCAGTTTTGTCCTTTAATTCTTCAAAGAATATTCTGGGTTTAACACATTAAGATTAATCGGCAGCATCAAATTCTTAGTTGTCAGAACAACGTGAAGTTGATAAACCCAAGAACTTCTGAATGTCCACATAAGGTTACTCATAAGGTTACTGAGTCGCTCATCCATTTAGAACAGTAGTCTCAAGGGTTTTTAAAGTTAACTAGAACTGATGATTTTCTCAACAAAAAAAAAATCTGTGATAATACTATAGATCTTGGAATACTGATGTGATTAAATAGTGTTTTCCTAAACTTGTTTAAATTTTTTTTTGCCCCCCTCTCTCCTCTCGCTCTGTCTCTGTTCTAGCTGAGGAGTGTGAGCTAGATGAGGACGACATGTTGATTCCCATTATTGTGGGTGCTGCCTTGGCTGTTCTTGTGCTTATAGTGATCCTGGCCTACCTTATTGGCAGGAACAGAAGTCATGCGGGCTACCAGACCATCTAACCTCATGTAATCTTTAAGCCAGGATGTGTAGGCACCACCGATTTCTGCTCTCATCTGGACTCGGCAACACTACTACAACTGCAGCTGCCTAGTTTTTAACCTGCTGTGCCCTCTCCTGGTGTCTCACCCTGCTCAGGTGGACCTGCGCTTCCTGGACTTTCTATTGTATTATGTTAAACATTGTATAATTTTTGCATACTTAAGGGTGCAGGGAAAAATATGCTAAGGTATTGTTTCCAGGAACCAGATTATGCTTATCTAGAGGAATGCCTGGAGTTTGTTGTCATTAAGGCTTAATCTGGGTTTGAAAGCATACGATCTGTTTGATACCTCATATTCTTAAAATTAACCTCATGCGTTTATTTATATAAATACAAGGATTTAGGGAAAGCTGATGATGTTGTTACTGTTACATGCTCTGTCTAAAAGGGACTAGATATTTAACACTACTTCCTGATCCTGATCTCAAACTACTGTCTGTGATTTGTGAAGTTCTCACTTGGGGTTGAACACTATACAAGACTCAACTTTTGAGATTCACCAAATTGGAGAAATATAATTAATTTAATATTGCTAACAAAGCCTTGCATAACAGTGTTCAGTCAGATGTCAATCTGGTACTAAGTTTTAATGAAGAGAAATTCCACGTCTAGCATGGATCTCTCCAGATCTGCTGAGACGGGGTACAGAAGAGAATCTGTTAACTGTTACAAATGGAATATCCACTTTCTAGAGTAGAATACCCTTCAGTGTCACTATATAGCTCTGTTTCCCTCTCGTACTACATATCAAAACTATCTAGCCTGCTTGCTTCCATTTAGGATTGTATTTGCACTCATTCCGAAATGTTAAAAGGGAAATTGTAGAGAGGAAATATTATGGTTTTGCACTACTGGATGGATAAAGGGTACGATTCACACTAACACAACAGGAAGTTCTGAATAACTTGAGGTAGGTTTAGACTATTATAGACCCAGGTAAATGGTTAACTGTTACAAACAAGGAGTGCACTGTTAAATATGCTTTATCATATGGTGAACGAATCTATCTCCTTTCTGATGCGCCTTCATATGGAATGACTGCATATATGGAGTTTTTTTGTGGATATTGAAGTGTTGCTTTGATTGCTATGAAGTTCATGTTGTTTTAAGGGAATGCGATTCTAAGTTTCTAAATAAAATAAAAGACAAGAAAATGAGTTTGCTTGCTAAATATCTTTATTTAGTTAATACATTTAATTTCATCAACCGTAAATGTGAACAGAAAACTTACTGTTATTAACAAGCAAATAATTAAAAAAATGTATTCCTCTTAAAGGCATAGTTCATCTAAAAATTAAAATTCTTTCATAATTTACTAACTTTCAAAATATCTACTTTTGTGTTTGACAGAAAAAAAGACAATCATACGGGTTTGGAATGATATGCCTCCAGTAAATGATAAAATGTTTTGGGTAAACTATTGTTCAAAAATTTGGGGTCAGTAAATAATAATTTAAAAAAGAATACTTTTATTCAGCAAGGATGCATTAAATTGATCAGAGTAAAGACATTTCTAATGTTTCAAAATACTTTTAATTTCCGTATCCATAGAATATTAATATTAAGCAGCACAACTGCTGCTTTTCAACATAATTACAAATGTTGTTCACAAAAATAAGCATATTAGAATGATTTCTGAAGGATCATGTGACAATGAAGACTGGAGTAATGACTGCTGAAAATTCAGCTTTTGCCATGACAGGATTCTCATCTCACATGCTGTCAAAACTGTACGTCCATGTTCACCATTTAGTGTGAAGGAGGGTTTTGGGCAGAACTAATGCAATTCACATCTTCCTGAGTTTAGTAATTGTTGCTGTAGAGAGACCTCCTGGCTCCATAAAGATTTTCTGAAGGTAGATGACAAATAAATATTCTTCAGAACAAACACATCATTATAAAGACTTCTGTAAGTATTACTAGGTGAATAAATAGCATTCACAGAATTTACCTGCATGAATGTGTGGCAGTCCTCTACGTATTCCCCGTGCGTTCGCAGATTTCTGGGAGACTCTGTGCCTGTGAGATAAGGTTCTGATTGCGACGAATCAGCGTCAAAGCCACACGGAACAGGATCTTGGATCCCTCGTAAAAAAGGCAGTCCCATATTCTCAGCACTGTCTGAGAAAAACACATAGCTACCAATCATTACATTCAATATTGCGCCATAATATGCTACATAATACCGAATAATGATTTCATAAAATTTCAAAATTGTTGAATTTTCAAAGCTTACCATTGAACTCTTTTCAGAAAGTACAACCATTGACTTCATCCTCACCTCTACAGGAAGTATGTCAACGTATAGGCAGATGAACCAGCGAGAGACCACCAGAGTCCACATTACATCATGCTGATTCATGACCTGCCAGACAGCAGGAACCTTCATCCTGACAAGTTCTCCAAGCACTTCTTGAGCCCCAGCATTGTTGGTGTGGAATAGTCTAAATAATAATAATAATTAAAAAACATATGCATGGAACATGATGCAGAATGGAATTAGGATGAATTCATAATCTCTGAGTATTTATAACTTAAACAGAATATTCAGATGTCTCCTATGCATGTGGTGAAGTGATTTGAGCACTTCAAAACACTTAACTTTGCAGAGCATTCATTACATTAACATTACAGTTAACAAACATGAAACTGCTGTGTTAAAAGAGCAGTTTAACACAAAATTAACATTTTACCATCATTTACTCACCCTAAAGTTGTTTCAAAATTGTATGACTTTCTTTTTTCTGCCGAACACAAGATATTGATAACCAAAAGTTTTGGTGACCATTGATTTCCCCCATATGGACACATGAATTCTCAAATATTTTGTTTTATCTTCCAGGAGAAAGAAAGTCATAAAGTTTTGGTGACATGAGGGTGAGTAAATGATGACAGAATTTACATTTTAGGGGGGAATCCCTTTAACTATTGGCAAGATTTATTTGGCTATTGGTTAACATTATTTTCCCCGCCCACAAGGTCTAGGTGATGTCATCTAAAAAAGAAAGTTGTTTCAAGTGGAAAAAAGTTATTACGTTTTGATTAATGGAGTAATTACCTATTACATATTAACCTATGCATGATGCTTTGAAGAAGTCCTGGTTACATACAATAGAGGGTAAATGTGACCGACCTGGTAAGATCTTGCCAAGTAAAGCATCCATTAACCAGAATGACTTCTCCTCATCTTTGGTGACGATGAGGAGGTATCCAGCAATGAAGTTCATTCCCTAAAAAGGCAACAAGCGATTCATTTCTGCAGCCTATTGATTTGAATACAGACGGATACAACGGGTTCAGACATTATATTGACAGGATAAACAACACAAAATTACAGCAGTTTAAGAGTGTCTTACTTCCTCACTCATTATAATTGACTATTCTCTAATATACACACAACAAAAAGTTTTAGATTCTCATCTACAGTAGGAACTTCAATACATCCTGGGTTCAAGTGACACTTTCAGTGGCCATGTGTGTAAAAGGGCTTACCTGACAGTAACCAACATCCTTATTGTGGTGTCCATAAGCCAGAAGTACATTAAACATGGCTTTTTGTAAACATGGCTGGGAGGAGGCACGGAACTGAATATTGTCTGGGAAGGTTCTGTGCATATCTAAAAAAATAAATAAATAAATTCAATTTTCAGAAATATTTTTTCCCCATATGTCCTGTTCAGATGATTTAAAATCAGACTTTTAAATAAAACATGGTTTCATGACTGGAGAAATAACTTACCAGCACGTATAACCTCTTCTATTTTAGGGTCATGCTGAGCCTTTAATATAGAATGATAGTAGCCAGGTTTTCTAAAGAACATTTACATTTACATTTTACATTTAAACATGTCGCGTTAATATTCTGGCTCATCTGCATGTCTTTTATTAGCATCACTGTCTTAGCACATTAAACCAGCATTTGAAAATGCTACAAAACTTTCCCCAAGCTCCTAGGATTTGATTTAGCTTGTCATTTGTTGAAATAAATATAAAAAGTACAGTGAGTTCGTGACTGTTCGCTGAATGTGACCCACAATCTGTGATTCTCCTCCGTGGCCGTGGAAAAATGAATATTTATAATGACAACAATTATACTTTGTCATTTAAAAGTTTCCAACAAAGAAATGGATCGACTTCTGTCAACTTGTTGAACACACACTTTTATTTGGATAATGTACCATAAGATGACTGAAGCAGCAGCGGGCGACACTGTTTTCACGCTAATCGGGTAACGTTAAACACTGTAACGTTAAACACTGTAACGTTAAACCAAAATCTATCAAACCTAAGAGAGAAATGCAGTGCATATCATGCAGTGCGATAAATTATCTCAATTCCATAAGCAGGTCCTTCTCGCCTGGTCTCTTCTATACAAGCACAACTTTTCTCCTCATAAATATTTTATATGGAATAACAGAGATATTCTATATAAAAACAGATCTCTTTTCTTCCAGCGCTGGTTTGAGGCAGATCTTTTGTTTGTAAGTCAATTATTTAATGCAAATGGCCTTTTATTAAACTATGAGGAATTTCTTAATCGTTTTAACATTCCTATTACCCCTAAAGAATTTGCTATTGTATTCGATGCCATACCATCTGGAGTTATTAGACAATTTCAACGTATCCCCTACCTTCTATTTGACCTTCTTTAGACCCTGCTGTTACATTGGTGGGGAAATATTGCTTTTCATCCACTTCTTCTAATAGATCAATACGTTTATTATTTCTCAAGGAAAATCTTTCAATTCCAAATGTGACAGTTTATTGGAATGATTTGTTTTTGATATTGCCTGGAGGAAAATTTGGCTGATTCCAAATAGTTACTTAATTACTAATAAGATAAGAGAAGTTTCCTTTCGTATTGTCCATCGTGTATATCCTGTTAATACCTTCTTAAAGAAATTCAAAAAAGATATTGATACAAATTGTAGCACTCAGAGACTATTGTGCATTTATTTTGGCTTTGCCATTACTCTAAATTATTGTGGAAAGACTTTTCCTTGTTTGTTACTGAGAACGTTGATAAGTATTTTTTCTTTACTTTGGGTAAATGTTTTGTTTGGAATTGTTAATGGGAAAAAAGAACATTTACTGAAAAACAAAATATACTTAATCTTCTTATTTTATTAACCAAATTTTATATGCATAAATGTACATTTTCAGTTCAAAAACCACTTTTTTATGTTTTGCTTGCTGAATTGCAGCATTACTTTGGGACTATCTTTAACTCGTGTAACAAGAAGGCTTTAAAAACAATTGAAATTTGTAAGTCTTTTAATCTTTTCCTTTGATGTGATCTTTTGTGATTAGTTATATACCCCTGTCTTGTACCCTGTAGTTTTATTTTTCTTGTTGTTGTTTTTTTCTTATTTCTTTTGTTCTACATTGTGACTGCTTTTATCTTTGTCTATATAATGTTCTTTAAAAAAAAAAGAAAAAAAGAAAAAGATGTATTGATTAGATTTATAAATAAAACCGCATGCAAAAATAACTCAAACATAACATTTAAAACATTTGAATAAATGTGGTTTTGGAATAACATTATTATTTTGATAAAGTATTTCATCAAAGACTATAGAATATTTAAAGGTATTTTGATTTCATCCATAATTTTTCGTTCTCTCTCGATACGATATTTAGTTTTCAGAAGTCCTGTTAAGAATGAAAAAAAAAAAACCCCGAATAGCACTAAAGTTGTTTGAGAAAAATAATTAGCATACATTTCGTAACATTAACTAGTTTTAAAAACTAGTTTTATTTTGTCATCCTTGATGTATTATCTTGATGGCAAAATAAAGGTCCCCTAAGCTTTCCCTACTCAGCAGCTACTGTTGCATAAAATGTTATTTGACTTCTCATAGACACAAAACGTATTTTGAAAAATTAAGTTAGTCTTCCGTTTTTGTGTACTGTGAAAGAAATAGAACGGAAATAAAACAAATCTAATATTTTTTAAATCACGTTTTTGGCTTTTAGACTTTTATTTTAAATAATCTATCCAGCGCCATTTAGGGAAAGAAGAGTTTTGTTTCCTGCTTCAGCTCCAGTGGATGATGATGGGGCTACATTTCTCCACATCTTAACATGTTACAGACTCATTTCTTCTTTTCTCCATGGGTTGAAATCGTTTCCGCCACCTATATACATTAGGACGAACGTGTAATAATATTCTTTCGAACTAGTTTGTGGTAAACGCGAGTGGAAAGGGTCGGATCCGTGGCCGTTCATCGCTACCGTTGTATTTTAAAATGGCTCCAGTTCAAATCGGTTCGGACGGGCAGCTGGTCCCCGCCGGGGGTCCGACCTCAGCCCCGCAGCCTCCGCCGGGAGCCCCGGCCACTCAAGGAGTCCGGCTGAGCCTCCTGATCGAGTTTCTGCTGCAGCGAACCTACCATGAGATCACGCTACTGGCTGAGCTGTGAGTTCATGAGTCATTGGGCAGGCATGTTTAAATAAAGTTAGATTTAGTTTAGCAGTGGCCCTTATGTTTCCTTGACAAATGTTTTGCTTTGCAGATCATGTCAGATCATGTATAAATCTGGATTTTTAAGTTGGTAGAGATTATGTGGGGATGTTGCTGCAACTCTTGCTGACCCATGTATGACTTCTTACTTGGCTATGTTTATTTTGGTTATCCACATCAATATTTTAACATGAAGCTAGTTTATTTGAATGGGGCTTCAGTGGTGACTCTCTGTTTATAACAGCCTAGGTGAATTTATGGTGGTTATAGCGGGTGACACAGGTGTTAAGTTTTATCTATGGAATAAGTCTATTGATATCAAGTATATTGTAATTGCTATAATTGGAGCATATATGGAGATACATATTTTCTTGTTCTGTGGCCTTTATGAATCTTTATTTTACTTCCAAGTTGTCTAGATGTAAAATGTTTTGTGCTGGAATTTGATATTGATATTATTTAATCTTACCTTTATTGATTTTCGCAGACTTCCTCGAAAAACAGACATGGAAAGGTAAGAAACTGCCATGGAGTTTCCACTTAGATTCTCAAAAACATGAATGTAATTTGGTTACACCAGGGGTTTTCAAATGACGGCCCCGAGGCAGTGCCAGGGGTTCATGGAAAAGTTTAGAGAAAAAAAGGTAAAAAGAAATGTTTACTAATTTATTTACTTAGATTAAAATAAGGAAATAAATGAATGGATGTATGAATAAATAAGTAATAATAAAGTACACTACTATAATGAATAGAAAAAAAACCAATTGCAATAATGTTATTTATTTTCCAAATAATATCTTAGACATATTGATAACAATTTTTTTTACAATACAAATTAGGTCTTTATACACACAACTGTATATATGCCTTTTTTCAAATTTTAAGATGGGGGTCCCTCACATGATTTGAGGGTCCTTGGCTTCTAAAAGATAGAAAACCCCTGAGTTACATTATGCTTGCATATGAATGTAACTGACTTAAACCATATCTTACAGGAAAATTGAAATCGTTCAGTTTGCCAGTCGGACACGGCAGCTCTTTGTACGTCTCCTTGCTCTTGTGAAATGGGCAAGTAATGCTGGGAAGGTGGAGAAATGTGCGGTACGTGATTTATTTCTGCGCTTCCAATCGGAGTTATTTTCGTTCTTGTTGTTGTAGTCCTCATTCTTAGCTCTGTTTGCAGATGATCTCATCATTTCTGGATCAACAAGCCTATTTATTTGTTGACACGGCTGACCGACTGGCATCACTGGCCAGGGATGCTTTGGTGCATGCACGTTTGCCTAGTTTTGCCATCCCTTTCGCCATTGATGTACTGACCACAGGGTCTTACCCACGTCTGCCCACGTGTATCCGAGTGAGTAGTCAAACACCGTGTTCAAGAGTTTAAAGTGGATATTATAAATAGGAAATAAACGGCAATGGTGTTATTTTTTCAGGACAAAATTATTCCTCCCGACCCTATAACCAAAGCAGAGAAGCAGACCACGCTAAATCAGCTGAATCAAATCTTGCGACACAGACTAGTCACCACTGACTTGCCCCCACAACTGGCCAACTTAACTGTGGGTAAGTTACAAGCGGCACACATCTACTGGGGATTTTGCCATGGAATAAGTATGTTTCCAAACTTTTTTTTGCTATATTTTCGGTGTGTTTTATTCTGATTATAAATGATCTTACTTGTTTCTATGATCTCTTTGCCTGTGAAGCCAATGGGCGAGTAAAGTTTCGAGTTGAGGGGGAATTTGAAGCCACACTGACAGTGATGGGGGATGATCCTGATATCCCTTGGAGACTTCTTAAACTAGAGATTCTAGTTGAAGACAAGGAAACTGGAGGTAAGATGTACTCGGTGTGTAATAATAAGACCCCTGTGCATGTACCCTTGTTTTCCTTATCTTTTATTTAAATATGTATAAAATAAATAAATATATATTTATATATTTTTTTATTTATTTACTCTACCGTTCAAAAGTTAAGATTTTATAAATAAAATAAAAAAAGACTCTCTCTTATACTCACCAAGGCTGTTTATTTGATCAAAAATAGAGTAAAAACAATTTTCATATAAAAATACGGCATGCAGTTGCTTCAAACAATGGTATTAACATCATTCAGTGTAAATTGTGATAATCGTAATTAATAATCGCAATTACAATTGCAAGGGAATAATCGACAATGATTATGATTTTTGTCATAATCATGCAGCCCTATTTGAAGTAAATCTTTTGTAACAATGTAAAAGTCTTTACTGTCACTTTTGATCAATTTAAGGCATCCTTTTAGTTTATAATTATAAAAATTTATTAATAGTTATTAATTAACAGATCTTTTAAAGTACTACTAATAAGTATTAATATATGATTTATTTAGATGGACGGGCATTGGTACACAGCATGCAGGTGAATTATATCCATGAGTTGGTGCAGTCTCGACTGTTTGGAGATGACAAGCCTCTTCAGGACATGTACAACTGCCTCCGTATCCTTTCAGATCAAGACTAAGATTGGTTTCTGTGATTTAGTAGAACGTTTGATTGGTTGCTCAATTAACAGCCCATGCTTGGGGTTAAAACCATAGCTTTTGTTTAACCAGCCCAAATATTTTGCAATACACTACTAGTCAGTTTAGACACATCTACTCATTTTTATTATCAGTATTTTCTAGAATACTTTTGGAATAATAGTCAAGTCAGCAAAACTATTAAATGGAAGTTTTGTTATAAAAATAAATGTAGTGACAAAAAGCAAACAAATCGAAATAGTTTCCTTAATTAATGGTATTAGACTCATTTTGCCTATCACTGCAGCTGGAGGTGTTGCACTCTCAAACTCTGATGTTGATCAGAGAACGGTGGGGTGATCTAGTGCAGGTGGAGCGCTACGTCCCTGCCAAGTGCTTCACTTTGTCTGTCTGGAAGTAGGTTTGAAAATTTGCCAGATTGCTACAGAGATTTAATTGAATTTTTCTCTTTTGGTTTTGCATCTCATGATTTTTGCCTTGCAGTCAACAGGTCCTGGGTAGAAAGACTGGCACAGCACCTGTGCACAAGGTCACCATCAGAATTGATGAGACAGATGGATCCAAGCCATTACAGATCTCCCATGAGCCTCCACTCCCTGCCTGCGATTCCAGATTAATGGAAAGAGCCATGAAGGTGAGTATCATTGGTTAAAATAATCTCTTTTGTTGATAGTAGCATTGATAGCTCCATAACGACGATCATTGTATGGGGTTTTCTTAGATTATATATGCTGCCATTCAAAAGTTTGGGGTCTGTGGAAAATTAATACTATTAATTTATTCAACAAGGTTACATTAATTTGATCAAAAGTGATAGTAAACACATTAATAATGTTAGGGTTTTGTTAGAACTTTTTATTCTTAAAGGAATCCTTTATTAAGCAGTACAACTGTATCAACATTAATAATAAGAAGAAATGTTTCTTGAGCACTGAATCAGCATATTAGAATGATTTCTGATTGATCATGTGACACATACGTTTGGAGTAACGGTTTCTCACATAAGTGAAGCTTTTTTCAAAAATATTAAAACATTTTTACCAACCCCAAACTTTTGAATGGTTCTGTATAATAACTGTAATGAGGATAAAAGCTTATGTTTGTTTGTGGGCTGTTCTTTCAGATTGATCATCTCTCGGTTGAAAAGCTTTTGATTGATAGTGTACATGCCCGCTCGAATCAGAAACTTCAAGAACTCAAAGCCATCCTAAAAAGTAGTAACCCTAGTGATAACTGTGAGTATTTTACTCCACAAAGATCTTCACCATGATTGTGCTTGCTGCGTTTATTAATTTTTTTTCAAAAATGGAATATAATGTTTTGCCTACTGCTTGGTTACTAAATTGATTTACAACAAATAAGGAAAAAATTACGAGAGGCTGTGTTATATTGTACAGGGAAGCAAATCTAAAATAATATTGTGTGCATTTAAAATGATAATTTATTTTATATTTTATTTTTTTATGTTCTTTATCTTCATTTTTGTATCGTTCTTCAACTAGAAAACATCAAAAATCAAAATCAATTGTTTATTTTATATGCGTTAAGAGGATTCATTTTGTGTGTTTATTTTTCAGCCTTCATAGAGACTGCACTGCCCACACTAGTCATACCAATACTGGAGCCCTGTGGCCGATCTGAGTGCCTCCACATATTTGTCGATTTGCATTCGGGAATGTTTCAGCCAATGCTTTATGGAGTCGGTTAGTCACATATCCATTGGATACACATCAGATCATTTGAACAAATCAACTGCTTAACTTGCCTCGCTTGTTTCTTTCCAGATCAGTCAATGTTGGACGATGTTGAGAAGAATATTAACGATGACATGAAGCGCATCGTCACATGGTTACAACAGCTAAAGTAAGCAGTCAAGCTACCCGTTCTTGGTGTGTTTCAAGTTGTGACAGTGGCTGATGTTGTTATGTTTTTAACAGATTCTGGTTGGGTGAGCAGAGATGTCGACAGTCTGCGAAACATCTTCCCACACTGTGCACAGACACTCTCCACCTATCTAACTTAACCACGCATCCTGTGGGCAACCTGTCAAAACATCGCCTTTTCATCAAACTCACCCGCCTCCCACAATACTATATTGTAAATACTTTAATATTTAATGTATTTATCTCACACATAAAGGCTTTTGTGTAAACTTGAAACATTTAATTAAATCTTGACTGTCCTCAGGTGGTCGAGATGTTTGATGTGTCCAACAATCCAACAAAGCTCTTGTATAAGTACTACTTCCTGTCTGTGAGTCAGATTGAGAGTGAGGATGCACTGCCTTCTGCTCAGCTGCTGCAGCAGTTTAAGCCCAACCTGGAGGAGCTTGTGCAGGATATTTCATCTGGACGAATGGCTCGTCCAGGGGCCAAGAGGAAGGTGGGATACTCAACGGAATATACTGAGCTGTGTGTTCAACATTATTGTTAAACGTTATCATACTCTGTAGTGCCTAAAAATATTTCTTAGCTTTTTCTTCAACATCTTAAAGGGGTCATATGATGCAATTTCAAGTTTTCCTTTCTCTTTGGAGTGTTACAAGCAAGTTGCAAAGACTAAAGTCTCAAACCCAAAGAGATATTCTTCATTAAAGTTAAGACTCGTCCACACCCTCCTAAAACGACTCGTTCTAACACGCCCCACATGTCTGCATCACGATGTGGGAAGATTTGCATAACACCGCCCAAATGTATAAGCAAAGAAAGAAGGCATAACTTTTATTCTCGCTGTAGTATTGTTGCCGCTGCCGCCATGTCGTGGAGACGCTGTGTGTTTTGTTGTGAAAGCGAAACTACTTTGTTTGGTCTTCCAAAAGAGGACACAACTAGAAATCAGTGGTTAAGTTGTATTTACAACACTGTTCCAGAACACTTCAACCCAAGTATTCAGATGTGTGCAGCGCATACGGAGGACGAGGACTGTTTCCTGAGAGAGTAGCCTACAATGCCGGTGTTCCGATGAATTCAGTTCCCCAGTTTCCCCTTCAGTGCGCATGCTGACCCTATACAGCAGGGATCCTCAAATCTGGCCCACGAGATCCACTTTCCTGCAGAGTTTAGCTCTAACCCTAATCAAACACACCTGAGCATGCTAATCAATGTCTTCAGGATCATTAGAAAATCACAGGTAGCTGAGTTTGATCAGGGTTGGAGCTAAACTCTGCAGCGCATTGGACCTCCAGGGCAAGATTTGAGGAACCCTGCTATACAGTCTATGATGCTGACAAATAAAGCTGACTCGCAGCCTGTAAATACGTTTTCATATTTAAAGGATTTTCCACTGATGATTCAAACGTGAGTTTTGAGCAGTGTAGAGTAGCGCTTGTTGTTTGTCGTTTCTCCGATCACAAATGCAGACATGATTCTATGCAACGCAACGCATAAAAATACAGTATAAGTCATTATAATCAGTAATTATGTCCCCACTGGATGCAACAAATGCCTCGTTTATAATGGGTTTTATTGGTTTTGTCTCGTCGCGCCGGAACACGGCATCACAGTATGGTAAGGGGGGTGAAATTTCAGTCACACCCTTGAGGTATTCAGCCAATCACAACGCACTGGATAGCTGGCCAATCAGAGCACACCTCGCTTTTCAGAACGATGAGCTTTGTAAAAATCGACGTGTTTCAGAAAAGCGGGGCATAGAGGAGAAACAATAATGTACAGTATGTGGAAAATAATGTGTTTTTTTTAACCTTAAACCACATAAACACATTTCATTACACAAAATACACAAAATAATGTTATTTTGTAGCAACGTCATATGACCCCTTTAAACCACTTTGTGTTGTTTTTAAAGAGGTGAAGTGGGTGCCTTTTCTTTTGTGCTGTTCAGCTTTTAATTGTATGTAATGAAGTCTTGCTTTGGTCACTCCGTAGTTGTCAGGAGAGCAAAGTGCCATTGAACCAAAGAAACCCAAGAGGTCAGGAGAGATGTGTGCCTTCAATAAGGAGCTGGCCCACCTGGTGGCCATGTGTGACACCAACATGCCTCTCATCGGATTACGCTGTGAGGTACTGCATATCCTTTAGGTGGTGAAAGCAGTGTTATATTATCTGAAGCTATTCGTTGTAAATGTCACATTTTGTGTTTACTGAATGGTCTTTTATTCTCGCAGTTATCCAATATGGAGATTCCTCATCAAGGGGTTCAGGTCGAAGGAGACGGCTGTAGCCATGCCATACGTATTCTGAAGTAAGATTTATCTCTGGTTGTCAATTCAAGCATCTCTGAAGTTAATAAACCAGACTTGTTCTTGTTCTTTGAAACTTTTTATGTGTCAAAGAATTCTAAAAAATGTGTCATGGTTTCCACAAAAAAATATTAAGCAGCACATCTGTTTTAAATGTTGAAAATAAGAAATGTTTATTGAGCATCAAGTAATGGTTGCTGAAAATTCAGCTTTGGTGTCAAAAGAATAAATTGTATTTTAAAATATATTAAAACATTTTTCAATTATAAAAAATATTAGTATACAAAATATTTCACAATATTGCAGTTTTTACTTAAAAAAAAAAAAAAAAAAAAAATCTAATTAATGCAAGCCTGCTGAGGATGAGACCTCTTTCAAAAATGTATAAAAAAAATCTTACTGACCCCAACTTTTGATGGTAGTTTACCAATTGTTTTCCTTCTCTACCTCAGGGTTCCACATTGTAAGGGAGTGAGTAAGGAAACGAGAAAAGCTCTGGAGCGCTCCCTGCTGGACTGTACGTTCAGACTACAGGGCCGGAATAATCGCACATGGGTGGCAGATTTAGTTTTCTCCAGTTGTCCGCTCAACAGCACAGCCAACAAAGAGCAAGGTAAAGATAGTTAATTTTCCTCTAACAGCTTTTTAAAAAGTTAAGTATGTGTCTTTTACAATATTTTCTGTCTATTTCAATTCAGCTTCCACGCGGCATGTATACCTGACTTATGAGAATCCTCTTTCGGAGCCGGTGGGTGGCAGGAAGGTGGTGGAGATGTTCCTGAACGACTGGAACAGCATTAATCAGCTTTATGAATGTGTGCTGGAGTTCTCACGCGCTTTACCTGGTAGGTACCACTGTTCTAACTAGTTGCATCTCTTGCATTTTAATTTGAGTTTTTGTAATAACCATGCTAGCTATGATTTGTATTCTTTTGGTGCCATAGTACATTTGAAGTATTAAATTATTACATCTATTTTAAATTCCTTCACAGGAATACAAATATATTAAAATCGTTTTTTTTTTAATACAATTTTATTTTAAGTTTTGTTATTTAAATTTTTTTATAATTTCACAGTATTACTGTTTTACTATGTTTTTATCAAATAAATGCAAACTTGTGAGCATAAAGACTTCTTTCATGAACATTAAAAAAATCTTACCAACCCCAAACCTTTGAATGTTATTATAGGTATGAAAAAACTCTTGACTTATGAATGGTTTGAAGAACTTAAATTGCTTATAATTAATAATCTACATTTTCCAGAAATGCCCTCCTATTTGAGCCTTTTCTCAGAGATACGGCTGTACAATTACCGAAAGCTGGTTCTGTGCTATGGCAACACCAAAGGCAGCTCGGTAAAAACCTTTTCATCTTGTTAAAATGCAGACGTTAAAGATCCTTAATCTCTTTATTTAGTGATTTCATTTACTACAAGTCCCTCTTTCTTTCAGGTGACGATACAGTGGAACTCAGTAACCCAGCGTTACCATCTGGCCCTGGGGACTGTGGGGCCCAATTCAGGCTGTAGCAACTGTCACAACATAATTCTTCACCAACTTCAAGAAATGTTCAACAAGACACCCAATGTAGTACAACTTCTACAGGTATCTAGAGCCTTGACACTAAACGTCATACTTCATTTACTTACTAAAATTAAAGCGGTCACTGGTCATTGAACTGTATTTTGTAGTTGTATTATTTGTATTCATATTCACCATATTGTATTTTTATTTACATTTAACATATTGTCAATATGTTTTTAAAACATAAAATTGTTAACTGACCGATTTGGAGTGGATATTTATGGAAGCATATAGGTAGTGAAATTCAATTTAAAATGCAATATGCAAAATGGCAATGTATTTCTGTATTTAAATTTACATTTTCCATTACCCATACATGCAAAGTTTGTTGCAAAAGGAAAATGACAATGAAATTATATAATTTACATTTGCCATTTCCAACAGTAGTCTTAATATGTAAATTGCATGCACATTTGAACGCTTTATAAGTTGCACAATTTGATTTGATATGTGTAACATGTTCAAGCAGAAATGGAAGCAACATGATCATTTAAATGCTATTTCTCCTAAATGCATTTAGACTAACAGTTAGAACACTAGAACATTGCATTTTCATCATGACGCTGTGGGATATTTGTAGCAAAATTCAATTTGAAAATGCATTCCGAGCTGACCACGCCCACCCTCCGTCAATCATTGCTTCAAGGCAGGGATTGGCGGAAGCGTGGTACGTTTGGATCGTTTGAAACATGGTGGCTGGAGATCTGATAATATCGTTGAATTCACTGGCAAATGAAGTGGAGCGTGAACAGAGAAATATATGAAGCATATTCCATGCTAAAATCAAACGTTCGAACAAACGACCGACCGACCGATCGAACTTCTACCGAACATCTTGAGCTTTGAGCATCTTACACTGCGGGTGATCCACGTGATGCCAGCGTCTTGAAATTAGCTGGGGTTTAAACATTTAAGGAGC
>NW_015505388.1:503000-503927 GCF_001515645.1 Sinocyclocheilus grahami | reverse complement strand
TCTAGGTGCAGCTGTCACAGAACAGGCCACAGCCAAGGCAAGATAACATTAAAAATCACGTGCATCAATCGCGGTGTCCAGTGGCTGTAAATAGTGAGAGATCTTGAGGCAGGCGCAACGCTTTGGTGCCACGTACGGGACACTAACTCCATAATGGATTAAAACTGTTGAATAAAATATAAAGTAAGGTGGAAAATAAGTATAGATTTGCACTGTCTGTTTGTTTAAGTGCATCAAGTGGAGTGCAAACGGTAAAAGGTCTTGAGGCAGGTGTGACACTCTCTATTACGGATTAAAAGTGTAAGTGAGTGTAAACCGTGAGAGATGCTGAGACAGGTGAAAGCGTTTGGTTAATAGTGAATATTGACCTAATGTGCGTACCGTTGTGGCTCCTTGGGGTAAAAAAGACAGAAAAGCGAAAATGCAAACGGTAATGCAGGATTTGCAATTGCATTTGAAGTATTGTTACTGAAAAGTGTTATAACATAATCAAACATAATTTAAATAATTTATTTACATTTCCAACAAAGGCAGGGTTTCTGCGGGGCATTGAAAATCAATAAAATTCATTAAATTACCTTTAATAACAGTCATTCAGGACTTCTGTTCAAAAACTCGAAGTCTGAATTTCAAACAATTTTTTGTATAATTAATTTTAAATTAATGTTTCTAATAGACACATTTATAGCAGAACCTCAAGTAAACTACATGTTATTTTGTTTAGTCATATACAGATGGGAGCTTTTTCAATTTATTACTCAGAACGACTTATTAGCCTACAACACCTTTAAAGACTTATTTAGGGAAGTACAGCAGGATGCAGGAAATGGTTGAGTATTATTTTAGGTATAAAATATCATTATTGTAATGGTTGTAATGTCCATTTATAGTCTTTACACAGCAGCTTGGCTCCTTAAATGTTTAAAC
>NW_015505388.1:435869-502767 GCF_001515645.1 Sinocyclocheilus grahami | reverse complement strand
ACCTCCATTGATCAGAGCATTCGGCACGGTCGTCTGTGAGTGACGTCACCTCCCAATACAAACACGCCCCATAGTATAGTCCCGCCCCTGACGATGATTGGCAGCTTTCCATGTAGATGTCGGAAATTCAAATGCAAAAGGAATTGCGATTCCATTTGAGTTTTGGCAGGTTACATGCGCGACGCAGCGAGAGTGAAAAAGCAGACGTGGTAATTAATTTTGCTATTTAAATATGACAGGCTCGCAACTCCTAAGACATGGGAAATACAGTTGCAAATGGACTTTGGTTTTTCATTTGAAATTTGGCAGTCACTGTGCGTTCGCAAAAGCGAAAATGCAAACGGTAATGCAGGATTTGCAATTGCATTTGAAGTATTGTTACTGAAAAGTGTTATAACATAATCAAACATAATTTAAATAATTTATTTACATTTCCAACAAAGGCAGGGTTTCTGCGGGGCATTGAAAATCAATAAAATTCATTAAATTACCTTTAATAACAGTCATTCAGGACTTCTGTTCAAAAACTCGAAGTCTGAATTTCAAACAATTTTTTGTATAATTAATTTATCATTATTGTAATGCTTGTAATGTCCATTTATAGTCTTTACACAGCAGCTTGGCTCCTTAAATGTTTAAACACCAGCTAATTTCAAGACGCTGGCATCACGTGGATCACCCGCAGTGTAAGATGCTCAAAGCTCAAGATGTTCGGTAGACGTTCGGTAGCAGTTCGATCGGTCGGTCGGTCATTCGAACGTTTGATTTTAGAATGGAATACGCTTCATATATTTCTCTGTTCACGCTCCACTTCATTTGCCAGTGAATTCAACGATCTTATCAGATCTCCAGCCGCCATGTTTCAAACGATCCAAACGTACCACGCTTCCGCCAATCCCTGCCTTGAAGCAATGATTGACGGAGGGTGGGCGTGGTCAGCTCGGAATGCATTTTCAAATTGAATTTTGCTACAAATATCCCACATCGTCATGATGAAAATGCAATGTTCTAGTGTTCTAACTGTTAGTCTAAATGCATTTAGGACAAATAGCATTTAAATGATCATTTTGCTTCCATTTCTGCTTGAACATGTTACACATATGAAATCAATTTGTGTTATACATTTTCATTTCGCAACTTATAAAGCGTTCAAATGTGCATGCAATTTACATATTAAGACTACTGTTGGAAATGGCAAATGTAAATTATATAATTTAATTTTCATTTTACTTTTGCACCAAACTTTGCATGTATGGGTAATGAAAAATGTACATTTAAATACAGAAATACAATGCCATTTTGAATATTGCATTGCCATTTTGCATATTGTATTTTAAATTGAATTTCGCTACCTATATGCTTCCATAGATATTGAAAATATATCGCTATTCATTAGCAGCTGCTGGTGGTATTCTCACATACTTGTCTGTTCTCAGGTCCTCTCAGACACTCAAGCTCCTCTAAATGCCATCAACAAGCTACCCACAGTGCCTATGCTGGGTCTCACCCAAAGGACCAATACAGCATACCAGTGCTTCTCCATCCTGCCTCAGTCACCCACTCACATCCGTCTGGCCTTCCGCAACATGTACTGCATTGACATCTACTGCCGTAGCAGAGGTGTGGTGGCTATCCGTGATGGGGCCTATAGTCTTTTTGACAATACCAAGATAGTTGAAGGTTTCTATCCTGCCCCTGGACTGAAGGTGGGTGGATCAAAAATATTAAACATATTAAAGGGATAGTCACCCAAAAAGCAAATTCTGTCATCATCTACTCACGCTCATGTCATTCCAAACTTGTATTGTACTTGATTTGCTTTATTCCATGGAACATAAAAGAAGATATTATGAAGAATTTTAGTAACAAAATAGTTTTGATTCCCACTGATTCCATCATAGGCCTATTTTTTTTTCATTCAATGGTAATCAAGGGGTTCAAATCAAAACGGTTTCTTTGCAAACATAACTTGAGGGTGAGTAAATTATGACAAATTAATTTTTCTTTGGACTGTCCATTTAACCGCTGCAGTAGAGGTGTGCATGGCCGTAATTGTCACTTTTTCCATGATTTTCCGCAGACTTTCTTGAACATGTTTGTGGATAGTAACCAAGATGCCCGCAGACGCTCGGTCAACGAGGACGACAACCCTCCCTCCCCGATAAGCATGGATGACACCTTCATGACGCAGCCTCCAGGCAGAGGGGTTTATCCACCCCTCACATCGCCCCCCAACCCGTACCATGTGCCTCCATCACCATCCATGATAACAACACAGTCTCCAGGTAAATAAATATGCGTTTCTATCTTGTCAAATCTTGTCATTTTGCTGCCTGTGCCGTTCTGGTCAATACCACCATGGAGTCAGGGAAACAAAAGGAGAGGAAGCATTTTCTCATTGGTGTCCCACTCATTGCAAAAGCATCCCACCAGCTCTTCCTGTCTGTTGGTATGCATGCTTTTACCGGTCAGTCTGTGTTTGATTGCACCATTACCGTGCAACCTCACAAAGAAACTTGCCCACAGTCATACATATGTTTGACCATCTCCATTCGGGGTCTGCAGCTCCTGTTCCGCTTTAGCTGCAGCGTGTGTGAAAGTGAGCATGAAGGAACGGGAGTGACAAGCTCTTGTTAGATGTTGATGAGGCCACTGATCGGTTAATTGTGTGCAGGAAACATCCACGCAGCCAATTCCCCTGGCGTAGCACTGCGAGCACCTTCTCCCTTTGGGCCCACCCCTTCTCCTTCCTCTCTGGGCATTTCTATGGGGCAGACCTCCAACTTTGCTAGCCCACATGGTAAGTGCACGGGAGGCCTGGATCCAGGGCTTTGTTGATTGGTTTTCCTTTTTACCTCTGAGGTCCAGGGCTTTCAGTCTTTGATGGGCTGGTGAAAGACATTGAATTTATTGCTACCGATCGACTTTCTGCATGGAGGATGTAGTCAGTTTAAATGAGCACTTGCTTGATGCTTTCTTGTAGGGATGGGAAGATTCCCCGATTTGCTTGGTGCATCAGCATAAAAAGTTAACGATACGATGCATCGGTTTAAAAAGTGTGCATTGGATACAAGTTGGCATTTATATCGCGATGCATCGTTTCTAACATTTGCATTGGTAAAAACCAATTTATTTATATATAATTACTGGTGGATGCGCTATACTTTTATTATTTAGAAAGTGACCAATAATCTGTAACCAATATTTTATATGTAGAAGATTGATTTCTCCTCTCTAAACTGTTTCTCAAGCGCACTCTCTCATCACCGCTGTTGCTGCGTGAGTATGACGCATCACAACACCACGGAGACCACGGAAAAAACTGGGATTAAAGGGGTCATATGCTGCTTTTTTAAAGATCATTATTTTGTGTATTTGGTGTAACAGAATGTTGACATGCTTTAATGTTCAAAAAACACATTATTTTTCAAATACTGTACATTATTGTAGGTCCTCTATGCCCCGCCTCTCTCAAACGCTTAGTTTTCTACAAAGTCCCTCCTTCCGACAAGCGCAGTCTGCTCTGATTGGCCAGCTGACCCAGTGCATTGTGATTGGCCGAACACCGCAAGCACTCGTCGGAAATGTAACGCCCCTTACCATAATCGCGAGCTTTAGCTTTCAAAATAAATGTAAAGACCGAGCCCGAAAGGGGAACAGAGTCTCATGACAGACACAGTGATGAATATGTGTTTGCAGCACACAAGCCACGGTTAAGACAGCTGACTCCACTGTGATGTGTCTCGCGCTCTCTCTCTCTCTTGCTCGCACACACACACACACACCCACACACCCACACACACACACACACAGGTTTGTTTTTATGGTTTATGGGGACTCTCCATAGGCGTAATGGTTTTTATACTGTACAAACCGTATTTTCTCTTGCCCTTCACTAAACCTACCCCTCACAGGAAACTTTCTGCATTTTTAGATTTTCAAAAAAACTCATTCTGAATTATTTATAAGCCTTTTGATTTACGGGGACACTGAAAATGTCCTCATAAATCACCTTCTCGTTGTAATACCTATGTCATACCTATGTTATTATAAAATTTGTGTCCCCATAAACCACATAAACATGCGCACACACACACACACGATGCGCAAAACTCCGCATTTGAACAGTCAATAGCAAATACTTAAACTAATAGCAAAACAGTAGCTGATTCAGAAGCGCCAGATTGCAAAAGCAAAGTCAGAATTCCCTCCTCTCCTAGGTTCACGAAATGGTCGTCCATAAAATGCATTGCTGTTCTGTTGTAAGTAATCTTAAAGATTCCAAAATGCATCTACTTCTGGAGAATATATCTGTGCTGTTTAATGCATTTGAGACGTTGTGTTTTCCTCAGTGCATAACTTATATGTCACAGGTATATTTTTCTTCTGTAAATGTTAGTCATGCAAACATATCCATTTTGCTGTCAGGAGTGGGCGAGGCACGTGAGAGCAACGAGCGCTGCTGCGCGCATGCACGCTAAACAGAAAGCACAATCAAATAGGAGCGCAATAATTCTGAGTAAAATATACATTTTGCTAAAAAAATTGTTTTTGGACATTGTGTATTTTGTAAATTTTTAAACATACAAATAAAGTGTATTTTTATGATAGGAGTAACTGTAAGTGGACTATTGTAATAGGTAAATCAAATGTAAGCTAGTACAGTACTAATTACTAAGCTCAAATTAGTTAGTGTGTTTCTTATAGCAGTTAAAATGTAGTCATTTTCTTTATTTATTTTCATTTTTAATTCAGTGATTTTAACTTTTAATTTAGTTATTTTAATGCTTTAAAGAGCCATTTTAGATTGTAATGTTCTAATGTGCTGCTATCTGTTCTGCAAACTATAAAAGGTACAGCTGTAATAAAACCAGAGAAAAAGGCTGCATGGCTAGAAACTCTTTAAAAAAAAAAGAAAAAAAAAAAGAAGGCAAATAATAGTATGTGAGACAGTGGTAATATCATTGTGTTCCTATTGGTCAGTAGAGGAGCTTAGCTTAGCCTGACAGTTAGCCTGCTTTAGACCAGGTTAGTTTCCCAGCATAAGTTGCCACAGTGACTAAGCTTGATCTATGCCTATGTTACATTTGCTTTTTGGAACCAAATCATTTGACAATGAGTCAGACTAACTGAAATAAACCTGGCTTATTTGGTTAACTTGTTTTATGAAACAGGCCTCGAGGCATTAAAAGTGATAATATTTTCTCCATTGCATCGAATCGGATCGCACTGCATCGTAATAGGGGTGAATCGTATCGTATCGCATCGGTAGCTGCTTCATATGTATCTTTAATGTATCGTATCGTTGGCTATGCATCGAGATGCGTATCGTATCAGCCTGAGTCATGAGATGCACATCCCTACTTTCTTGATTATTTCTTGCTTCTCTCTGTTTCTTTGACTGGTGGGACTTGAAAAACAAAACATCTATGTCCAAATCATATGCATGATAATATTCAAGAAATTTTTATTTTATTTTATTCACAATTTTGGGGTGTGTAAGTCACTTATGCCCACCAAGGCTGCATTTATTTGTTAAAAAATACAGTAATATTGTAAAATAATATTACAATTAAAATAACTGCTATTTTAATATATTTTTAAGATGCAATTATTATTATTATTATTATTATTATTATTATTATTTTTAGCCTCTCCCGGGGCACGAATCCCTGGCATGTCACCAGGCAACCCTTCTTTGCACTCACCTTTTCCAGACCCATCCCACTCTCCTCGAACTGGTACCAGTAAGTCCAGAGAGTCTAAAGACTGATCGATCTTATCAGAACACGATAAGATCAGTATTTTACTTATTATTTTTTAAATATAATTTTTTTTTCCACATTACAGTAATGATAATTATTATTTATTATTATTAAATTGCAGCTAGAGGTTTTCTTCTTAATTGGCTTTGCTGCAATGAAAAATATCTTGATGGTTGTAAAGGTAGACATCAAGAATAGATGACCCAGTATTTATTATGAATTCTTTTGATTTTGGGGGTAAAATATAACCTAGATCCTCCCAATAATTACTTAGTTTGTCCTAGGTTCGACATTCAAAAATTTGATTTGTAAAGATTTTTTAATGTTTTTGAAGTTTGTTATGCTCTCCAAGGTAAAACTCAAAAACATCAAAATAGCTTCTTTTTTTTTAAAAACGATTTAAATTGAATTTACTAATTTATTCCTGTGATGGCAAAGCTGCATTTTCAGCAGTCATTACTCCAGTCTTCAGTGTCACATGATCCTTCAGAAATCGTTCTATTATGCTGATTTGGTGCTCAAGAAACAATTCATCTTATTTTGAAAGCAGTTGTGCTGCTTAATATTTTTGTGTAAACCATGATACATTTTTTAGGATTCAAGCTGAATAGAAAGTAAAAAAATATATATATATTGTATATATTTTGTAAGATTATAAATGTCTTTACTGTCACTTTTGATCAATTTAACATGTCCTTGCTTAATAAAACTACAAATTTCCCCCCAAAAATTGTGTAAATGAGAGAATTTAACATTATTTGCATTTCATATGACTTCCAGCAATAAGCAGTAGTTGATTTTGTTCAATCAATCACTGTGTGTTTGTGTTTAGGTTCACAGGCAATGCCTGCATCCCTTAAACTGCCACAGCGGTCCTGGGCCGCTTCTATTCCCACCATCCTCACCCACAGCAAACTACATGTGCTGCTTCTGCCTTCACCCATGCCATGCCCAGTGCCAGGGCTGGCGGGCAGCTACCTGTGCTCACCTCTGGAGCGCTTCCTGGGTTCTGTCATCATGAGACGCCACCTACAGAGAATCATACAGTTAGAACCCAATGTGAGTCAGAAACCACATAATTTAACCAGTCAAAGTGATATGATTCTGCTTATACACTGTATTTGCATCACTCTCGATTACCTTCTCTTAACAGCTTACTATTGTGAACTCCAACGAACCAGGTGTCATCATGTTTAAGACAGAAGTGCTTAAATGTAGAGTGGCTCTAAACCCCAAAACCTACCAGACTCTGCAGCTGAAAGTCACACCAGAAAACACTGGACCCTGGTCGCAGGAGGAGCTGCAGGTCCTGGAGAAGTTCTTTGAGACCAGGGTAGGAAAAAACTCACTGTATCAACTCACTATCATGAAGGTCAAATTTCCTCTTGTTCAGTTTATGTATTGGAAGGTAGCAGCTGAGAGAATTGTAATGTGTTGGTTTGAATGTCCTGATTTAACAACATTGGCTTAATATCAGTTTGGGACTACCTGTTTAAAACTAGTTTGAAAACACTTATCTTCACTATTCTGTTGGTTGCAATTAGCTGTGCATTTTTTTTTTTCATATTTAAAGCAAATCTGTTCACTCAGCGGCCATCTTGGCCATACCATCAAGCCAGGTATTCTGCAGTCATGCAAATGCAAGTCATTCTCTTTCACTTTCACCATAGGTTGCAGGACCACCCTTTAAATACAACACACTAAATGCCTTCACAAAGCTGTTAGGAGCTCCCACCAACATACTCAGAGACTGTGTTCGCATCATGAAACTGGAGTTGGTAAGCACGTTCATGTTTATTTGAATCTTTTATTTTTGGTCGTGTGCAAACATGCACGACGTTTCCAAAGGTTGTGGTCAATTAGATTTTTAATTCATACTTCTATTTACAGGGTGTCCACGGGTCCTTAAAAAGTCTTAAAATGTCTTAAATAACGTTTTCCTAATATAAGGCCTTAAAGTCTTAAAATGTCTTAAATTCGGATTCGATGGGTCTTAAATATTTTTGGTCTCATTACCGCTAAAATATCTTCAGTCTGACGGACCTAATGACTTTACAATCATTGGACAGACCGTTAGTGCGTCATCAGAGATAATTGCAGCAAGTTAGCGGAACACAGACCCCAAGCTCGTGCTGAGGCTCACTCTGTTTGTCTCGAGACTTCAGTTCAGAACAAATGAGAGTGACAGCACACATGACCTCAGAAGAAACACACTGATGTAAAAATTCAAAATGTTTAGTTTATTCATAACATGATCTAGTTAAATAACACTGAACAACATGACGGTGTTTCGTTCCCGAATGAATCACTCGATTAAATGATTCGGTTCAGTCGCAATGACTCACTTATTAACAGTGACTCGCTGCCACCTACTGGCGGTTTTAATTTCACATTTAAAGTATCTTTTCATTTTTTTAATTATTTCAAATATCAGTATTCAATGTTTTATGTTTAATATATCAAAACATTATTTATGCATTTGTAACTGCAGGTTAAATGCATTCATGTTCTGCATGAAACGGTGTGTAAATGCATTCATGTTCTGCATGTACATATATGTATGTAATAAAATATGTATTTCCATTACAGGGTTAGGTCTTAAATTTCATATAAGGTGGTATTAAAAAGGTCTTAAAAAGTCTTAAATTGAACTTGTTCAAGTCTGCAGAAACCCTGTATTTAGTAAGGATACATTAATATGGTCAGTAAAGATTTCAAATAAATGCTGTTCTTTTGACCTTTTTTTTAATAAAAAAAAAAATCCAGAAAAAAGTATCACTTAAGCACCAAATCAGCATATTTAAAATGATTTCTGAAGCATCATGTAACTCTAAAGACTGAAATAATGGCTTCTGAAAATGTAAAGCATTAAGCAACAATCTAGCTTTGCCATCACAGGAATAAAATGCGTAAATATATTCTAATAGAAAACAGTTTTTTAATTTGTAATTTTTCACAATATTTCTGTTTTTACCTTGGTTAGTATGAGACCTCTTTCCAAAACAATAAAAAAAATAACTTCCTAAACTTTTGAGTGGTATTGTTGTTCATTTGGAAGCTCACTGGCCCATTGTTTTTCCTCTAGTTCCCAGACCAAGCGGCCCAGCTGAATTGGAATGTGCAGTTCTGTCTGACCATCCCACCCAGCGCTCCTCCCATTGCCCCACCAGGAACCATTGCTGTGGTGCTTAAGACCAAGATGCTCTTTTTTGTAAGTGCTTCAATCATTCCATTCTGGTTTGCAATGTCTCCTTTTAAAATATGATCTCACCCTATATGACCATGTCCTGAATTCTAATTTTGTTATTACACTAATATTCCGGCTATTGTACGCCCAGCAACTTGTGTGTGGGCTGTGGTTTGAGTTTACTATGGATTCCTAACATGTATTAACTTGAAGTGATGCTCTTCCACAGCTCCAGCTGACCCAGAGGCTACCGGTACCCCAGGAGCCCATCAGCATCATAGTGCCTATTGTGTATGACATGGCTACTGGACTGACCCAGCAGGCTGATATCCCCCGCCAGCACAGCTCTTCGGGAGCCGCGGCCCTGATGGTCAGCTCCATCCTCAGGAGGTTCAATGAGCACCATCCACCACGACAAGGTTTGCACATCTGTTTTGTTGAATATGAATATTTAAATTGATATGGAAATCAGAATAAAATATTTCTCTGTTATTTGTTTAACATTTAATGTTTCTATATTTACATATCAATTTTAATGCTAGCTTTTTTATTTTTTCCAACAGGAGAGTGCACAATATTTGCAGCGGTTCATGAGCTCATGGCTAATCTCACGCTGAATCCTGGTGGACGGCCATAACTTCGTGTCTCTTGGGAAATTTCACCAGACTGATCAGTAAATCAATTCCGCTCTAACTCAAGGGAAATTCAGGTTTTCTGCTGCAGCCAATGGACTCTTCTGCTGGTGTATCATATTGTCACAAAAAGGAGCAGAAATATGATGGAACTTATTGCTGTTTTGTATTATGAAGCATGTAAATGAATAATTGTGACAAAAGCAGGACTTCTTTTTTTAAAATAGCTTGGCAAAGTTCTGCTAACGGATTTATTTTTTTCAGATGCACTTCTTGAGGAAATTATTGTGATAGAAAAAATGTTTAACTACAGCTGTATTTTTTTTTTTAATTTGAAGCTTTGCAGGAAAATGATTGTTTGTTTTTTTGTAATACAAGATATCAGTACTGTGTACGTATTGTTTTCTTTATCAGCACACTATTTAAATGTTTTGTTTTTTTACTTTGATTTCTTAGTATACCTGTCACTTTAAATATGCGTGACAACTTCTAAATAAGCAGTGTTTTATTATAATTCATTGGAATCATGGAACAGGTCTTAAGATTTTTCATGTGTATGTTTATTACTATTTAATAAACATTGGAAATAGCTCCATACTTTTATTAATGATTCTTTGTTTGATTGATAAAGTGAAATTAAATATATTTAGAGAACAAAATTAAAACAGTTATCCTTCTTTGTCTGGCATTTAAATACTAATTATTGTATATTGTACATTTGTATGGGTACTTTTTTTTAGAACAATATATAATGAATGAAATTATACATAAAAATGTATTTAAAATGGTATGAACTAGTGTGACTAACACAACGCATGTTTTTGCAAATGCGTGAAATAAAATCAATAATTCAGCCACAATGCAGTAAAAACTGCACAGACACCAAGGAAGGAGTTACACTAGTCTAAACCATCAAAAATACAAAACAGACATACCCACTCAAACACTCACTCACTCACACACACACACAACACACAAAAATGAACTGGTGTGGCTGTACCAATATGGCAAAATTGAGCCAGAAGACTTAAATAAGAGGTTGAAATCAGATTGATTAACCTCTGATAAAGCATTCCTGTTCATTTTTGTTACATTTTTGTTGAATTTTGGTGTTGTGTAACAAAATGTCTTAGTGTTCAGGTTTGACTAGTAAAATTAATGCAAAAACTGACATTTCAAACAAAAAAATCTATACCTTTACAAAAAGTTGTCTTTGACAATGTCTAAATATATATCCAAATCCACAACTTAAAAAAAGTAAGTATTGTCTAAAAACAACTAGAGAATTTATAAGCCTTTTTATATAGGGCTAAGTAGGTATCTAGTGGCTAAACCATGCAATTGCAGGTGTTTTTCTTTTATTACTCCCACCACATGGCACTTGGATTTTTGAAGGCATTGTCTCTATTTTAACATGAAATACTGCCATAACTGAAAACTAAAGTAATATAAAAATTTTAGAAACAAAATCAATAATTACACAACAATTGATCATAATTATTGCAGAAATATTATTTGGACCATGAAAGTCTCTCATTAATTCTCTCATGAAAAAGTATTATTGAACAAAATATATTACATTGATTTTACTGAAAATAAGAAAAAGTTAAATTTCACGTGTTCAGTCACTTTTGATTCCAAATGAACAATACCAGAGGGTGAAGTAAAAAAATGATAGGCGATTACATTTATTTGTATGACATAAAACAGCATTTCACCTCAGAAATTCTCACCCAGACTGTGGTTGGCCCATCCTTAAAAGCGCAGAGAAAAAAACACCTCGTGCCACTTCTGTATTTGCTGCTGCACTTTTTTACTGAAAATCGAAATTGGTAATTGCTATCAAATATGTTTACAACCTCTAAATTTGATTCTGTTTATAGGGGCTGAGATAATATATCAGATGAACCTGTGCCTTGAACATCTCAATGAACCGGTGCTTCAGCTTGAGGTAAACAATTAACCATTCCTTTTAACCCATTTCTGGATGATGTGTTTTCATTTATTTCCATTTCTTTAGGAGTATTTGGAAGTTGTAGGATTATCCACTCTATTCCCTCGAGTTGAAGTTTATATGATACATGGCAGCCCTATTGACATGTTGGAAAGACCACCTTCAGATGGTGAGACCACAGAATAAATGGGGAGAATGATAATTGGGTACAGTAACATTCACTGCCCAGTGCTTTGGACTCTATGTGGGTAATAATAATAATAATAATAAACTTTATTTAAATAGCACCTTTCAAACAAGAAATGCAGCTCAAAGTGCTTTACAATGAAAAAACATTACAAAAAGCATCAAGTATATTAGTAAATTAATATAACATATTAAAAATGCACTTTATGATACATAAAATGCATACCAAAAATGGAAATAATAATAGTAATAATAAAAGACAACATAGAATGTTGCATAAAAGTGAATTCTAAAAAAAATTATTTTTTATCTTTTAGAAATATTTAGCGAGCTCGCCTCTTTAATACATTTATAGTATGTGTATAATATATACAATCTATTAAAACAAACAAACAAACAATTAAAAAGTGCTAGAATCTCACATATTTTAAACACAGGAAGATTTATTTACACCTAATCAGTGCGTTCTTTAATAAAGCATAGCTGATTAATCAGTTTGATTGGGAAATGTTTTATCATTCCAGCTTATTTTCCTCATATTGGGAGGCTGAATCAGCTGCTGGTTCTCAGTCAGCAGTTAGATGAAGATGTCAAACATCTGGACAGTCATAAGTACATCGCACATCAGCTATCAGCAATTCATGTGAGTTTGTTTGACTTGATCATCATTTTATCTACAGTATGTGACCTTTTAAAAAAAACTAAACCAAAGAAAGTTGATTCTGTGTATCATTTTGTTTGTTTCTGTTACAGCAAGTCTTAAACTCGCTCAAAGATATTTTGCCATTATCCATCATAAAAAAGGAAATTGAGGCCAATTTCAAGCTGCTGAAGATGTCTCTTTCGAAAGAGGAAGGGTCGAAGCTGGATCCTCAGTTGCCAGCACATCACATGAGCTGGTGAGAGTGGTTTTGCTTCCAAGCAAAAGTAATCCAGCATAATTAATGAATCTACTTTTCACAGGGTTTCAGAGTCTACACAAACTGTGATATCAACGGTACTGTCACTCTCAGAAGAGCTCACCGAAGACCTCAATCCAGTCATGGAATTTGTCTCTAACCTCTCCTAACAGTTGGATCTACAGTGCCTGAAGTGAAGGGTGAGAAATTGTCACCGAATGAAGTGGTTCTCCTGAAAACATATTTATAGAGATTTGTTTTGTGTTCATTGATTTATTCATCTGTATAGGCCACAGGAAAGACTGTGATAATGTGATCCAGATATATAAGACTTTGAAAAATGAAAAGGAAAATGTGTACTACCACGTACGAGTAATTTATTTGAACCATTTTAGATTTTTTTTAGCATTGTTGGCTCATGATTTCTGAGTTTTCATACATGAAGATGATTGTTTCTTTAAAAAAAAAAAACCTGTGCAATAATGTATTTTATAATGCATCTGTATACTTGAAGTGACTGTTGCACATGCTCTTTCCATTCTGTACATGATGGTGCTAGCATTGTTCATCAGCATCACACCTGTGATTTCATATCTACAGCCTTCTAAGTCATTCAGTCGCTGTTGCAAAATAAACTCAAACACGGTGATCAGAAGCGAATGCCTTCTAATTTTGTGTATTTATTTATTCTTATTACATATTAGAATTTATTATATTCAATGATTATATACGGTATAGTTTTATATTTTCACTTACATATACACTTTATTTAAGCAGTATTTATGAAAAATGCTGTATAAATTAAGCTTATTATTCGTAGTAGCAGTATTATGGTAAACTGATTTGCCGGAGGTTTTTTCTTTTCTTATGTTTTAAACGACATACAAAACAATACAAAGCCAGGGTAGCAAAGGATAAAAGAAAAGGTAAAAAAATAAAAAACATATACACACATATTCAGAGACATGCATGACCTTTACATTACTCAAAAATTTTGAAGACAGAACACAAACTGACAGTTTTAATTGCCTTTCTATTAGTACTATGTTGAATAGTACACAAGTAATTTTCCAACTCTTTCAAAAACACTGTAAAACAGGGTTTCTTTGTTAGAAAATTTACACTTATGAATGTGAAACTTAACCAACAAAATAAACAGATTAATAACAAAAACTTCGTTATTTACATTATCATAATTAAAATATAAAAAAACTACATTAAAATAAACAGAATTAAAATTAAAGTGTACCTTTTCTTTGATAAACATAGAGACATCATACCATAACTTTTTAACATAACTACAGTGCCAGAAGATGTGGGGTACAGTTTCCAAGTACAAAGAGCAAAAAGAAAAAAAAAAATGTACTGAGAAAATGTTAAACTGATTTGCTGAAGTTATGCAATATGCCTCGATGAGCTTACGTCAGACGTACAGCGCGCGCTCGTTGACGTGCACGGCACGCGGCTGTGTTGAACTAACTGGGAGTAGCCAAATCTATACGTGTCGTGCAGTTTACATTAATCCTCCGATCAAGATGACTGTCACTGGTAAGATTCATTAAGCTGCGAACGCGTTATCTTGATATACATATAGATAACAGCAAGTCTATAATAAAGCCTAGAAGTCAGCTATATCCCGATTGTCCTTTCTGTGCTTATAGTTTAAATAATAAACTCAGTGGCATGCGAGCCTTGTTCTAAACCTGACAGATTTGTTAACGTTTCGAGCCGCTCGTACATTCAGATGAATGAAGCTGCAGGTTCTCATACGAGGCTTTTGTTTCAATATGGCACAGTAACAGAGAAATGGGAGAATTCTGATTGACACTCGAACTAGCCAATCAGGTTTTTGGGTTTGGTTCGTTGACGTGCACCTCAGCCAATGGCATCCAAGATTGGGTCACTTGTCACCTTATGTTTTTGTGTATGTGTGTTTCTCGAGTTTTTCACGTCTGCATCCAAACTGTACCTTAAAACTGTACGTTATGAGACGTGACTTATTCAGTTAAAGTGGAAGCGAAATGTTTATATATATATATATATTTTAACAAACATTTTGCTAGTTTGCATTTACTGTGGTAAATTATTTAATCACGGAAAGCCACTGCAAAAGAGCTCTTAAATGTTTAAATCTATTGATCTAGTTTCTGTGAATATAAAATATATAAAAACAAGCAGCTTTGTCAACATTATAGCAGTACCTAAGGAAATATTACTTTTAAATATGGTCTTGTATAGACAATGGGAGTCAAAAGGTTGAGAACCACTGGGTTAGGCTGCATAATAAAAACACATTATATCCTGGAAAATAAGGATACCAAGGCCAATATTTTAGAACTTCTTTGTTCGATTTAGAGTGAACTGGGTAAATAAAATGCAAAGGTATGTTATCTTTTTAGATGCATAGTGTTACATTTTATTGCAGATTACATATAACAGGTTTGCACATATATTTGATAATTGGTGTGTAACAAATATTACAAATATTATTGTCAATGATATAGGAACATTGAAGCACTTACATGATACTCAATTTAATTATCATTAACATTTCTAAATTGTTTTTCTTTTGTTCCTAGTCCAACTATGATCTGAGAGGAGATGATAGCAGAGCCAAATTTATTGTCCAGATCGGTGCAAAAGTGAGACACCTGCAAACTACCTCTGCATTTTCATTATAAAACAGACTCAATACCGTTTTAGATTTAATGCAGCCTTATTTAAATATCCCAATTTAATTACATTTTATTATTCAAGATGTTCTATGTGTACAGATAAACAACTGCCTGTGCATCCTGTTTTCAGAGAGAACTCAGTAGTTGACGTCTCTTCCTGTGCATCGGTGCATCACGTCACAAGTGAGAGAAATGAAAACAGACAGAAGACTGTGGTAAGATCTGCTAAAACCACAATGTTTTTTTTAAACCCTAACAATACGTTACATAGGGTGACCATACGTGCCATTTTCCCAGGACGCGTCCTGGCCAGGATTTCTATATTGCCTAAAATATCTAGGTTTATCTAGACCGATCGGTGTATGACATCAAAATACCATACAGACGGTTCCTTATGCTTTCAAAATGCTCTCGAGGTATTTTGATGTCATACACCGATTGGTCTGCACACGCAAACAAAGCCAAAACCTAGATATTTTAGGCAATATAGAAATCCTGGCCAGGACGCGTCCTGGGTAAATGGCACGTATGGTCACCCTAATGTTACATCTCATAGACTTTTATAGTAGTACAACAGACTTCGTATTGAGATTTGCTGTAAGAACATTTCTAATTTAGAAGTATATTTTGTCATGTGCAGAGAGGAAAGAGGAAAGCCAGGGAATGCTCTGAGAATGCCAAACGAAAGCATTCAAAGTGCAGTAATGGCAGCCTGGGCAGAGCAGAGAACGAACAGCTCAAAAATGGAGATGTGGAAGCCGTCACGTTGTTTGAAGTGGTCAGCATGGGCAGGAGTGCCATGCAGGTACGTCCAGCATGATCAGCCTTTCTTTTTAGGTCATATAGATTTAAACAAATCTTTATTATGGATGTTTGGTTTGTTTTGTGAAAGGCTGTGGTGGATGACTGGATTGACGCATATACTGGTGACAGAGACACAGCACTGCTCGATCTCATCAGCTTCTTTATCCAGTGTTCAGGATGCAAAGGCAAGTTTTGAAATGTCTGTGCTCTCTTTCATAATAGAATGTCATTTCACAACAGTACTGACTAATATAAGTAGTTAATTTTCAGTGTTTTTTTGTTTTGTGGCTTGTGTCTAACATATATTGTCATTCAGGATGTGAATGCTGTTTGTGCTTTTGTAGGGATGGTTACAGCAGAGATGTTTCAGAGCAAGAAGGGTACTGATGTCATGAGTAAAATGGTGGAGGATCTGGATGAGGTTAGACATCCAGCGTGCTGATCATTGACTGCTTTCCCGTGTTCCTTGCACTTACTGATTTGTGTGTGTGTTTTTTTTTTTAAATCACAGGATACAGGTTTACAATACAAGAAGTTCCTTGCATTTCCATGGATTTTAACTGTCACATGGCCTCTGGACATGGTATGGTTCAAGGCACTACACCTAATTTTGCTGATTAGTATGATCATGTTGACCTTGGTTGCCTCATTTGACAATTGATTTTGAAACTAAAAAAAAATATATAGTATTTAAAAATATATATTATTACAATTTAAACTGATTTTTATTATGTATTTTAAAATTTTTCCTGCGATGCAGTGTCACATGATCATTCAGAAATCATTCTAATATGCTGATTTGAACATTAGAAACATTTGTTATTATTATCAATGTTGAAAACCATTATGCTGCTTAATATTTTTGTCAAAACCATGATAGATTTTTCTGGATTCTTTGACTGAATAGAAAGTTCAAAATAACAGCATTTATTTGAAATAGAAATCTATTGTAACACTGCAAATGTCTTTACTGTCACTTTTGAACAATTTAATGTGTCCTTGCTAAATAAAAGTATTTAATTTCTTAAAAAAATTACTGACTAGTCCTTTGAATGGTAGTGTATGACAAAACTATTTTTCCATCTTGATCCTCTCTCCATTTTCCTTAGGACGGTGGCGAGTATCCCCTCATCATGTCCGGCCTGTACTGGAAGAGGTTTCGTTCACACTTCTGTGAGTTCGTATCGGTGCTAGTGGCGCAGTGTCAGAACTGTGTAATCTTTGACGGCTACCTCTTGAACACACTCATTTCACTGCTGACAGAGCTCTCCGATTCCAGAGTTCGTGCTTTCAGGCATACCTGTACGCTAGCAGGTAAGTTCCCCCTGAACCTTAAATCCTCTTGACCTGAACCAAACACACACGTCCCGAAAGCTGATGTTTTGTTGTGTGTGTGTCTCTGCAGCAGTGAAGCTGCTCAGCGCTTTGGTGAATGTGGCTCTCAACCTCAGTGTCAGTGTCGATAACAGTCAGCGGCTGTACGAGGTCGAGCTGGCCAAGATGGCCAGCAAACGGGCTTCTCCGAGGCTGGACAGGATCCAGAGAAAGATCAGTGAGGTTAGACTGTGACCACATGTGTGGTTACAGAGTTCAACATTTCATTCTGGACTGTAGTCCGGGTCTAAAACTGACAATCGCCAAGTCCTAAGTGTGAGTAAAAATTGGCTTTGGCAAGTAAACATAACTACAGAAATATAATACATGGTCTAAATCACTTTGTAAATACGATACTCTAACACTCACTGGTGTAAGTGACATGCACATTTCAAACAGACATACAAATGTCTACCAAAGCAAATATCTGAGCTAAATGTTTAGCAGCCATTATTCCAGTCTTCACTGTCAAATCATTCTAGAATGCTGATTCGGTGCTCAAGAAACATTTCCTATTATTATCATTATTGAAAACAGTTTTGTTGCTTAAACTTTTTTTATGGAAACCATGATACTTTTTTTCAGGTTTCTTTGATGAACAAAGTTCAAAAGAACATCCTTTATTTGAAATAGAAATCTTTATAAATGTCTTTACTCTCACTTTTGATCAATTTAATTCATCCTTGCTGAAAAAAAAGTATTACTGACCCCAAAACTTTTGAATGGTAGTGTTGATGTACAGGAAACAGTTAGGTCAGTGAAATACAGAAAACAAGGCAAGGATCATGTGAATAATCAAACTGAATGAATTACTTTCATTCCTCAGTTACAGGAAAGGAAATTTGAAATTGAGAACATGATGGATGCCATTTTCAAAGGAGTCTTCCTGAAGAGATACAGGTGATCTTTATTTCAACCACACTTATAGTCCTCACTTCCTTGAGGAAGAAAAAACAACTATGTACCATCATCACTGTGTGGTGACTTCCAGAGACGTGATTCCTGAAATCAGGGCCATCTGTATGGAGGAACTGACGATGTGGATGAAGCTGTATAGTTCAGTGTTTCTGAACGACAGCTATCTGAAGTACGTGGGATGGATGATGCATGACAAGGTAGGTGCGCCAGTAGCCTAATGTTTAAAGAACAATTTATTTTTAAATGTTTAGCTGTTTACCCATGTCACTTGTTGATGAGTTGAGTTGATGTTTGACTGTGTGTTTTATTTTTTGAATATAGTAGAGTTGATATTTGACTGCATGTTTTATTTTTTTAATATTTTACAGCAACCTGATGTGCGTCTGAAATGTGTGCTGGGTCTACAGGGACTTTATCAGGATCAAAGTTGTTCCAAAATGGACCTTTTCACGATACGGTTTAAGGTAACAACTGCTTCCACATTCTCACCCTATAGTTGTGTCCGAAATGACGCACTATACACTATGTTAGGAAAGCTGTGACTGTTGAGTGCGCAAAGTTTTCAGAATTACACTTCATTTTTTCGGTCAGTTAAGTGCATTATCCATGTATTTGAAGTGCACTTTTGTCTTCATTGTGAACACACTATTCACACTATTTATACCTCAAAACGGATGCATGAACTGGGATACACCTCATGTCCCTAACCAGGCACAACACAAGTTTCTGGAAAATTTGTCTGTGAACTCTACACAAAAATGCTGTAAACCATGCCACAGTCACATCAAATTAGAACATATTTGATGTATGATATACAGTTGTGTGCAACACAGCTGAATGGCTCAAAGATACTTCAATGTGGATGAAGCTACTTAACATGTTGCTACAGAAACCAAGCAACTTACAAAAGTTCCACTTGTTGCCATCACAGGTGTTTAGAATAAAATCTCATATTTTCATGACTTTATCGCGACTACTGTCTATCACATACCCGGACACAGTTTTAAGCTCAAACTGTACCTGAGAGTAACTGCTGTAGAAAAATAAACCTCTTTGTGGAGAGTTGTTTACTGGCTGTAAGTTTATCTTGCTGTTTTGCCCAAACTTCTCAAATGGACGCAGTCCGTAAGCTTCTTTGGCAGTTTTTAAGTTAAGGTCCAGTAAAGCTGCAGTGGGACAGCAGGAGTGCATGATTGCTGATTGACAGGCTGGAAAGCCCCTCAGGTTTTGCCTTGGGCTCACTGGCCTGATAACTTCCCACAGGACCCCACCCTCACTAACAGCAGCAAGCACATTAGCACAACCGTGATTTAAAGAGCTGCTTAAGTGCATCGTGGGTCTTTAACTCAAGTCCTGTTGTAGGTTTTCGGGATAAGATTTCTCTCATAGCAGGTAGTTAAAGTGTTTTCATTAGCGATTGAATGCTGTTTCTGTTGAAGGAGAGGATAATCTCCATGACTCTGGATAAAGACCATGAAGTGGCCATACAGGCCATGAGATTGCTCATGGTCATCTCTCAGTAAGTATCTCCCCTTGCTCCTCATGCTGACTATTTCTCATAGAGTTTGATCACCCATGCTTTGACTTCGCCTCTGTGAAGCATATTCTGGACCGTTCCTCGTGTAATTGCTGGAATTGTCCCTTTTGTGTCAGATCCTGTGAGGATGTTCTGAGTCCTGATGAGCACAAAAACTTCTTCCAATTTGTGTACTGCTCCCACAGACCTCTTGCTACCACTGCGGGTGAATTCCTCTACAATAGGTCTGTGTTCATTGTCATTCTACAAAACCCATCCCATTTGTGTCCAACATGTATGTATATGTAAATGATAGCTGTAAGTAATACTTACTTTAATTGATTTGCTAACATGGTGTAATTTCTCTGCTCTTAGGCTGCTCGGTAACCCTGAATTATCAAGGCCCAGAGACGGAGCCTCCGAACAGGAGAGAGACAGAGAGTTAGTCTTAGCCAGAGTCCGAGCCCTTATCCACTTCCACACTGAGAGCGAGGTATGTTACCTCCAAGTGTGCGCTTGTGTGTTCTATGCTTAAAAATAAGATATTGGGGTATTAGGCTACTTGTGCTCTGAGATCTGGTGCTTGTGCTATCCGGCATTTTTGGTTCTAACCTTCTGTCATAGCTGCACCAGCATGTGCTGTACCTTGTGGATAGTCTGTGGGACAGTGCAGGAGCTCTGCTGAAGGACTGGAATGGTCTTACCTCACTGCTCTTACCTCACACATCCTGTCAGGAACAAGGCTAGTACACTTGAGTACACACTACAGTACACACTGCAGTATGCTTCTTCATTGCAGTTCTGCATTATCAGTAGCATTTATTACATCTTCGCAGAGATTTTCATCCTTTAACATATTTACAATTATACAGTGCCTTGCGAATGTATTCATACCCCTTCATTTTTTTCACATTTTGTTTTGTTGCTGCCTTATGTTAAACTGCTTTAAATTTGTTTTTTTCCCACAACAATCTACACTCCATACACCATAATTGTCAAGCAAAAAAAACAAACAGATTTTTAACATCTTTGCAAATTTATTAAAAATAAAAAACTAAAATGATTCCATTGCATAAGTATTCATATATCTGGGACAGTTGAAATTTAAATCAGGAGCATTCATTTTGCTTGTAGATATTACTACACTTCAAATGAAGTTAACCTGTGGCAAATTCAATTGAATGGGTATGATTTGGAAAGGCACACACGTCTTAATAAAAGGTCTTACAGCTGATAATGCATATCAGAGCAAAAACCAAGCCCTGAGGTCAAAAGAACTGCCTGTAGAGTTCAGAAACAGGTTTGCGTCAAGCCACACATCTGAGTTCAGAAAAATATTCTGCTTTATTGAAGGGTCACAGAAGCATGTAGTCTCTGTTACCCTTAATGGAAGAAGTTTGAAACAACCAGGACTCTTCCTAGAGCTGGCCTCCTGGCCAAACTGAGCAATTGATGGAGAAGGGCTTTGGTTAGTGTGGTGTCCAAGACCCTGATGGTCACTCTAGCTGAGCTCCATGATCATATGTGGAGATAGGAGAAATCTACAGAAGGACAAACATCACTGCAACACTCCACCGATCTGGGCTTTATGGCAGTGTGGCCAAACTAAATCCTCTCTTCAGTGAAGACACATGAAAACACACTTAGAATTAGCAAAAAACCACCTAAAGGACCCCCAGACTGTGAGAAACAAGATTATCTGGTCTGATTAACCTAAATTCTAAGCATCATGTTTGAAGGAAACCAGCTCTGCTCATCATCTGCAGAGTACCATCCAAAAAGTAAAGTGTGCTGGTAGCAGCCTCATGCTGTGGGGCTGTTTTTCAGCGGCAGGGGCTGAGGGACTCGTTAGAGTAGAAGAAATGCTCAGTGCTGCAAAATATAGAAATAGCCTTAATAAAAACCCAGTCCAGAGCATTCAGAACCTCAGACTGGGCAGAAGGTTCACCTTCCAACAGGACAATGGCCCTAAGCACACAGCAAGAGTGGCTTATAGACAACTGTGTGAATGTTCTTGAGTCGCCCAGCCAGAGCCTGGGATTGAATCCAGTCAAATATTTCTGGAGAAACCTGAAAATGTGCATCTGCCCCCATCCAACCTGACAAAGCTTGAGAGGTGAAGAGGTGAGGTGAAGAATGACAGATAATTGCAAAATGCTGATGATCAAAGCTTGTCGCATCAAACAAAAAAAAGACTTGAGGCTGTTAAGGTGCTTCAGCTAAATATTTAGTTATAATATTTACATACTTGTGCAATGTACTTATTTCAGTTTTTTATTTTGTAATAAATTAAGAAGTTGTGACAATTCTGTTTTTGCTTTGTCAGTATGGTGTATGGAGTGATTGATGTGGAAAAAAAGTAATTTAAAGAAGTTTATCATAAGGCAGCAACATAACAAAATGTAAAAAAAAAATATGAAGGGGTGTGAATACTTTCGCAAGGCACTGTATATAAAACTACAATAAGTTAAAATATTCAAATAACACCCTGTAGTTTTGACTAATATGTTTCATGGACGCCAATATGGGTGCCAACGCTAAACCAACATACAAAACTAACACATTTTCCTTACATTACTATAATCTTAATCACTACATAATCATTGCTGTTAATCGTGTTCTCCATTTCTGTTTGAATACATGTCATTAACTAACTGCATGATTATTATTAGTCTAGAATTGTACATTTCTACCTTATGGACATCACCTTGACATTAGTCTCGCGTAGCCAGACCTTCAGACTGTCTGGGGCCGGTTGCATGAAAGCCCTTATGCTAAGAAATCCCTTAGTTATAAGGTTAAGGGAGCCCTTAGTGAAACTTGGGTTGCAAGAAAAAACCCTAAGGGTCAACTTAAGGAACCTTAAGGCTGCCATTAAGTATTCCCCTTAATTATTTAAGTGTTCCCTTAAGTGTTGCTACAAAGTCCTTAGTAACCGTTTCACCTTAATAAATTTAAGGGACCAAACGAGCTCTAAGTCATCTTAAACTCAGTATCTGCAGGATTTTTAAACTCAAATGTAAGACTTAAGAATTTTTTAAGACCTGCACAAATAAAATATCATATGAGCGCAGTAGGGCAATGACTATGGTAACATATTCAACTGTAAAATGACTGTAAATGGCATGACTTACAGGTTTTCACAAAAAAAGTTTTACATAACTTTTTAAGTAAATGGACGAGTTGTATCAATTATGATATAAATTTAAACAAATATTGTTAATCAATTATTACAAATAACAATATAAATATAATTTGTCTTAATTGTTTAGATTTTTATAATGCATTATCTTGTCAATCCACCTGTTCACATTTACAACTCTGCGTGTTTGTGCCTCAAAACATGGGTTAATTTTCCCATTTGGTAAATTTTCCGTCATTGGTCAGCAGGAAGCGCTTTCACTGCAGAAACAAAGCGGTTTCCTCGGTAACGACTGTACACAAACAGAAACGGGCAGCACTCATGCTTATTTAATGTTTGTCTGTGTTTTAGTTAGTTAGGTTTGTATTTCATTATGTTCTCTTTATTGTCATAGATATATCTGTTTATTTTGAGATATTTTGTAGTAACTATAGTAACCGCGGCGCCTATTGCCGTATGTTGCCAGAAACTAACATTACCGTGAAACGCTTAGTATAAACACTTAGGTAAGGGTGACAGTTAAGACGATTGTTGCAACGCTCCTAAAGAAATCCCTTACCTCAGGGATTTTTTCCCCCTCAGGGATACCCCAAGTCAAATTACTTAAGGACTTTCATGCAACCGGGCCCTGGAATCCATGGCAGCTTTCACTGGCCAAGGCCCGCCCATGAGGCCGTTTGACCGACATGTCAAACAACCAATCACAGATCGTTTCGTTCAGCATCACGTTTCGGGGCGTGGAAAGGTCGCCACAGTATAACAGCCCGGTGTGTAAAACTCTCGGACGTATTTTAAAGATTCTATGCCGCGAACTTTAAATATTTCATATACTTTTGAAACTCCAGCGTTTAGTTGATCCTGATAAGCGCTCGTCGTCACAGTTGTAAACACTACGGCTTTCTTCTTTCGTGAGGGGGTCTGGCGTCACGGCATCTTTGTTTTCAGGCGGAACGTTAAAGAACGCGACACACACGTCTCCCGGAAATCCTGTAGAATTCAACCAATCCTAACGCGTTCCCTATCACTCTCACTGCAAGGAAATACATTTTTTATAATTATGACTATATTCTTATGACTATTATTTTGTATGATTGACGTTTTTGTTTTTTTTCCCCAATAAAAGCAGTCAAATGAATCAGGCGGAACGTTAAAGAACGCGACACACACGTCTCCCGGAAATCCTGTAGAATTCAACCAATCCGATGACGACTTCGACACTCCTGAAGTGTTTCCACTTTTGTGTTCCATACGCATCAGACGTTTAGCCAACGGTCCGTGGGCGTGACGTCTGAGGCTGAGACTACCTTGGCATCAGCTGTGTCTCATTTAGAAGGCTGCGCCCTCCGGAGGTCTCATTTCAGAAAAGCAAGTAGGACACTCCGAATGCGACCTTCTTTCACAGGAATTCGGAGGATGCATGAGGTGTATCCTTCGCTGCTACAGATAACCCACAATTAAAAAATGCCGGTGTCATGAGAAATCGAGTCCCCCCTCGAAATCGGGTCCGCTTAGTACCAGCTGTTTTAAATGCCTGATCAAAAGTCAACACTTATGCAGTAGGGGTTCAATCTTCAACTGGCTGGCAGGAGCCGCCACTGACAGGTCATGTGACCTGCCAGTGGTTGGTGGCAGCTGCCAGTGGCAAGTCACGTGACCTGTCAGTGGTTGGTGGCAGCTGCCAGTGGCAGGTCACGTGACCTGTCAGTGGCTGGCTGGCAGTATGCCTTAAAAAGTTTCAGCAACCATAAATTTTCGGCAGATTTGGTGTTTTGTGCAATTTCTTATTGTGAACCTGTTCAGTTCTTTACTTTTACATGCTTACTGACTCTCAATCCAGCCAGCCGGTTAAACTGCGACTATAACGCGTTCCCTATCACTCTCGCTGTATGAAAATACATTATATTAATATTATAAATATATTTTTATGACTCTATTCTTTTGTATGATTGACCTTTTAGGTGGTTTATCCCAATTAAAGCAGTCAAATGAACATGATCACGCCTGGTTGCTTACTGACGCTTCTCTGGACGCTCAACCAGCCAGCCGCTGCTGAGCTGCGAGTATAACGCGTTCCCTATCACTCTCACTGCAAGGAAATACATTTTTTATTATTATGACTATATTCTTATGACTCTACTATTTTGTATGATTGACGTTTTCGTTTTTTCCCCAATAAAAGCAGCCAAATGAATGTGATCACGACTGGTTGCTTACTGACACTTCGCTGGACGCTCAACCAGCCAGCCGCTGCTGCCTCTCATTCCAAGGAAATCATTCTAATTTGTATGGATACTGCCACTAGTTGTAACGATTTTACGATTTATGTTATGTAATAACATTTGTTATGCAATAATGTACAGCATAAAAATGCCTATTAAAACGTGAATTATCCCAATAACAAGAATCTTTCTCATAAAGTAATTTCAGCGACAACAGGACAAACTGCAATGCTTTTTAATAATTCTATAAAAGAAAGCCAACTTAAACTCCATTAGGGGTTCAATCCCTAACTGATTGGCAGCCACCAGTGACCATTGGCAGCTGGCAGTCTGATTCTGGCAGGTCACGTGATCTGCCCGTGGTTGGCTGCCTGGCGGCTGGAAGTCCACTGTCAGGAACCATTGATTTATGGCAGATTTATGTTGCTCTCCTTCCACTCTATACGGGAATAATAATATAACTTTTTATTGTACATCTGTTCATATGACTTTATTCTTTTACATATTCGATGTTTTATGGAGTGATATGGAACCCGTTCAATTCAGAGCTGAAAATGTCTGGCTGCACTGAAGCGGCAGTAACCCACCAGTCCGGATCACGGTCATTTGAACACTTTATTTGTGATAAACCTCCCTAAAATGTCGATCATGTAAAAGAACAGACCCATAAGAATGAATTCACATAAAATAATATATTTCCTTGCAGAGAGAGTGGTAGAGAACGTGTTATACTGGCAGCTTCATAGCGGCTGGCTGGACTAAAGTGTCAGTAACCCACCAGTCGGGATAACAGTTATTTGACCACTTTAATCTGGATAAACCTCCCTAAGACATATATCATATAAAATGATAGATTCATATGAATATAGCCTGTACATAATAATAAAATTATTTATTTTCTTGCAACGGGAGTGGTAGAACGCGATAATCTTTAAGTTTAACAGTGACTGGCTGGATGAGCGGCCAGCGAAGCGTCAGTAACCCACCAGTCAGGATCACGGCAATTTGACGGCTTTAATCGGGATGAATCTTCCTTAAACGTCAATCATATAAAATAATAGATTCACACGAATGCATTAATAATAATAAAAAAATGAATTAAATTGTAGTGAGAGTCATATGGAACGCGTTAAACTCGCAGCTCAATAGCAGCTGGCTAAACTGAAGAGTAGGCAACCCACCAGTCGGGATCACGATCATTTGACCACTTAAATCAGGATAAAACCCCCTAAACCATATATGATCTTAAAGAATAGATTAATGAGAATATATTTATAATAATAATAATAGTAATGCATTTCCTTGCAGCTAGAGTGGTAGAGAATGCGTCAAAATTAGAGCTCAATTGCCACTGGCTGGACTGAGCGGCCAGAGAAGCGTCAGACCCACCAGTCGGGGTTACGGCCATTTGTCTCCTTTATTCAGGATAAACCTCCCTTATATGCCTATGATATAAAAGAGTACATTCATAAGAATACATTAATAATAATAAAACAATTTCATTGCAGTAAGAGTCATTAAACTGGCAGCTGCAGTGGCGGCTCCTGCCAGCCAGTTGAAGATTGAACCCCCACTCCACTTATGTTACTATTTCGTTGTGAATATATGTCTGGTAAGTGCAAATGCGTGGTGTATAAGCTAACCTAGCAGGCTAATCGGGTAGCTGTATGCTATGCTAGTATGTGAGCTAACCAAAAACAATAAAAACGAGAAATGTTTGATTTCACAACCTATAGCTTCGGATACTAGCGTATGAAACATGTAATTTAAAAGACATCAATGGTCATTATAACGAAGTTCAAACGACATAAAAAGTGCGGTTTTGCAGGAATTGTAATCAGCCGCTAAAAGTAATACACATTAAAAGTTCGTTGAACCAATGGGATCACTCGGGGTCCTAAGCGGACCCGATTTCGAGGGGGGACTTGATTTCTCATGACACCGGCGCCGGAAGATGTACACACAAGCGCAGATGTGGTGTTTACAACTTGCCTTAAATCGCCTCGGTAAAAACGGATAAACTTTGTTTTTAATATCCTCCTCCTTTTTTTTCTCGAACAGATGTCTGATGTACGTATGCTGCAGCTCCTCAAACATTGAACGAAATAAAACAAGTAAAAGCATTTTTTTTTTCAAATTACTTTCCAAATTTAGAAATAATTTTCCTTCATGTAAGTAGTGTGAGAGCGCAACGATGCTCTAAATGTGTTGGCATAGCAACGTGATACTTCCTGTTTCCTTTTCCGCCTGTCTCGTTTAATTCTAGGTTGAGGACACTTCGTATATGCATCCCACAGAGGGCGCAGCCTTCTAAATGAGACGTCCCTCTAATTTTTTTTTGCTGAGCAAAACTTTTCTCAATGGGCGGACATTTCGACCACCTGAGCAAAAACATTCTTTATACCAGACCTGTACAGCGCACACTAAAAAGTGTGTAACTTTTAACTTTAATGTGCTATTTATATTTGATTTGACCGTTGATGTAACTAAATTATGCATATTTTAGGTTATCTAAGAAAACATTTTTACAGTGTTACTTACCAAGAAACTGTATTAAAAAATCATTTAAAAATCTCATGCAGAACAGTTAAATTCTTTATAATAATGTGATATAATATAATTTGAAAAAATTCTCACTTAATCAAGCCGTTTTAAAGAAAAACACGATGAGGTTTTATTTCACATGTCATTGCGATCGCGATGTATCTCGTGTTGGTCTATTTCGTCCGCAACCATTAAAGTATTCGATTTCTACAGCGACTGATTTGGCGCACATCGTTCTCTTTCTATGAAACCTACATTCACCGGTTCTATAGCGACACCAACTCTATAGTGGTTTGCCCGAGCATTGCAATTATTTTGTATTTACTAGAATTAGGTCAAATGGCTTTCCCAACTCATTGTTGCGTCTGTCCTGTGCGTGGCGTATTATTATTTCTGCGCAGCTTAGAGGGAAGATTGCTCACCACTGATAAAAGTAGGCTACTCCTAATTATAATGTAGAAACTTTCATTTTCAGTGAAGCTGCTTTGCAACGATGTGTATCGTGAAACAAATGTTTTAAGGATTACTAGAAGTAGTAATGAAAGTAATTGATTTCCATCCAGCATGCTCTCCTCTGGTTTAAAGTCCACTGTGAGAGAACAAAGTGGCATCTTTTTGTTCTGTGTATTAACTGCAGCTCTGAGCAGTGCTGAGGAGGCCTTTGTGATTGAGCTCCTGCTGGCGTCAGTGAAGCAGGCTGCAGAGGGTCCGCCTTTGTCAGGGAGAGGGGCAGGCAAAAAGGTGAGCCTTCCTGTTACATCTTTCATTTAGATACTTTCATGAGATGGCGCTCTGATCTAGCAGAGCTGTCGGATATATTTCACTTTTATATGTTTTCACTCTAGCCGTTCACTTTTTTACAGATTGACTTAAGTATTTTTTTACATCATATTGTGATACTGTTACTTGTTGCTAGTTACATATCTATGTTTGTTATTTAGGTGATAAATACTAAAGAGAAAAAGTTACAAATTGATGACTGCACAAAACTCACTGAACACTTCATTAAAGTGCTGCCTGAACTGTTATCTAAGGTAAAAGAAAAATCAGTGCACTGTTCATTTTTACCAATACTGCTTCTTCATAAATTAACTTGATGTCTAATCTCATCCTCTAGTACTCAGAGGATGCTGAAAAACTGACCTCCCTTCTAAAAATACCTCAGTATTTCCAGACGGACACCTGTGATCATGAAAACTCACAGGTGAGTGTTTGTGTGTCATCTGATGCACTAATGACTTCATTGTATAATTCTCACACACACACACACACACACACACACACACACACACACACACATCCAAAACTTGGGGGTCAGTAAGATTTTTTTAATGTTTGAAAGAAGATTCTCACATTCTTATTCTCACCAAGATTGTATTTTCTTACAAAATGATTACAGTTTAAACTGTTTTCTGTTTTAATATATTTTCAGCAGCCATTACTCCAGTCTTCAGTGTCACATGATCCTTTAGTAATCATTTAATATAATTTGGTGCTCAAGAAACATTTCTTATTATTATCAATGTTGAAAACAGTTGTGCCGCTTTATATTGTCGTAGAAACTGTGATACATTTTTCAGGATTCTTTGATGAATACAAATTTCCTAAGTACAACATGTATTTTAAATAAAAATCCTTTACCATTATAACACTATAAATGTATTTACTGTCACATTTGATAATTTAATGTGACCTTGCTGAATAAAAGTCATAAAAATTAATTACTTTAAAAAGAAAAAAGAAAAAATTTTACTAACCCCAAGTCTAAATATTATTTGGTACAGTTTTCTAAAGCACTTCTCGCCTGGTTGTAATATATTTGTGTTTTGGTTTAGTGTGTGCAGGCATTGTTGGCTGAGTTGGAGGCTGCGGTGGACAGACACACAGATGCTGGGCTGCTGGAGACGGCTGCTCGTTCCTACCAGAGCCTCTGTGCTCAGGATTCGCCCTGGCACTCTCTGGCCCAGCCCAGCTTTGACCGGCTCATCCAGCACTGGACAGACACACTGGGAACACGGTTTGGAGAATCACAGAGTGTGAGTACAGTAATTGACCACTAAAAACTCTAGATGTTCTTTTACAAGCTTGTACCTGATACATACATGCATTTTAAATGGATCTTGACATCAATAAAGAATAAGTTGATTCATGACAGATTTATGACTGTATCTTACACAGCAGAATGGAGTCTAATTAAATGTTCTTCCTTTCATGTACAGGACGGTTGTTTCACTGCAAACGAGGACAGCACTTTGGAAATTCTGTCCACACTGAAGAAACTTAATGCGGTCAACATGTAAGCAGTTTCTAGTTTATTCTGTCCACATACACACTGCAACATTTGTGTAAAGCGCATTTCTTTGACCATGTTGACCCACTTAATTATCAATCTGTGTGTTACATCCCTGCTAACAAAGCTATGTTTTAAGAATGTTTTCATAGCTTTCGCATTAGGTTGTGAAAATATTATTTCTGAAAGTTCTACAAACATTCAAAAAGTAATTATTTTTCAAGAAAATTTTTCTTTGGTTATATGAACATTCTGGAAATGTTACCAAGATAGTGATACAGATGCTTTTAATTACACCATTAACAACTACTTGTTCAGTTAGCATCTGTACACAAAAAAAAAAAAAACGGTTTATGTCTTAATGTGTCATTCTGTGTCATTTTGTCTGATGCCATTCAAGTGTATTATTATCTGTTTAGTGCTCAGGATCTGTCTAAATGGAGCCTGTATGAGCTGGGGACCAGACTCCTGGACGTAGAGATAAAACATGGTGGTCTTCCCATGGAGGTAGCATTTTTAGCCTTGCACCGTACCCTCTACTCTTTTTTTTTTTTTTTTCCCTTCAACAGGGTTTGCCTCTCTAATCTGTATTTCTTGTAGGTGACAGTTGAGGCTCTGCGCTTCATGTGTAACTGCGTCCTTTGGAAGCTCAACACCTTTGGAGAAGGTGTGACCTCCAGGGTGAGCCATCTACCTTTCTCTTCCACTCTGACCGAATTGTGACTGCTGTCATAAACGGCTGAGATCATGCTTAGAATGGTAATATCTACAAGCACAGACGTAAGGCCAGAGTTTTCCCTTGGGTGATTAATTAAACAAGCGTTTTTAGGCATGCAAGACTCTCTGTCTACAGAGTTGGCGTATGATCCATCACAAAGAGCCGTGTCCTTTAAACCTGCCACATTGCATTTCAGATATCAACACAGAGGCTCTAGGGTTATGTCCAGCGGATTTTAATTAGTGATAGAAAGCGACTGATCGTGAGACTTTAGGAAAAGTAAGTGCTAGTGATGGATTGTAGGGGGCGTAATGGTTGTGCTCTCGTGTGGACGTTTCACCGCTGGGCTTCTTATTAGGCTGGTGTTTTCATGCAGTGCACGGGGTAATCATATCTCCCCACCTCTAACCTTTATATGGTGAAATATTGGTGGCCATTAAGACTGCTGTAGGTAAGATTCGCTCAGAAATGGCTTTCTCTTTTCTTTTCATTTACAGTAAATCTTAAGGGTCCTTGTTTGGCCTGTGCTCTGCTGTGGGCTGACACGTGGGCGGCCTCAACAGATCCAGCATTAGTTAAGTGTTTGGGGAGTTGTTGTCTTTTAGATCCTTTTTTTTGCGCATGTTCTTGAGGTTTAACTGAGGTTTCTTTGAAAAAATGCTGGAATGTTGGAACTTGATGACGCACTTAACATGGGATGTGCACACAGGATGGTTTTCAGGGTGGGCCCAAAACTAACACTCACTATGTGCCAAATCTGAGTAAAAAGCGAGTGGCTGTGGCGAGTGGCTGTGGCGAGTTGATGAAATGGTGAAAGTGCTTCCTAATTGGCTGATAACTTTATGAGCAATTCACAGTTCAAATCAATCCGTTCAATCTGAATCAATTTTTTTCATCTTCGTCTTTTTTCGAGGAAAATTTACAATTACACGGTTATTTGAAATACCTAAGGGTGTCAGAAAATTTTGCCTCTAAAATTCACGGGGGCCCGGGACAAACTTTTTATGTGTGGGTGTGAGCTCCCCCTCCCCTGGGTCCAATTAAACCACAGAGACGAAAACATGAAGCCACAAAGCCACAATGGCTCTTGATGCTTTTGTGACAAGACGCAGTTTCCCTGAGAAACAGAGGTTGTCTCATTTTATATATGATGCTCTGAGTGACACAGTGATATGTGCTGTTTGTCAGAAATATGCAAGGAAAAACAGCTGCATAATTCCTATCTCATAGAGGTAAATAGTAAAAAAAAAAATATATATATATATAGGAAAAAAAGCTAAACCTATCTAGCTGTGTGTGTGTATATTCTGTGTTTATATATACATATATAATGTTTTCAACATTATGAGAAATGTTTCTTGAGCACCAAATCAGCATATTAAAATTATTTATAAAGGATCATGGGACACTGAAGACTGGAGTAATGGCTGCTGAAAATATTCTATTATTATTTGTAAAATAACTTTTTTCTTTTCAATCACTATATCCACCTTTTTCTTCAACGCGGAAGTAAGCCTATGGGTGAGACTTCCGGTTCATTAGCCACTATAGGCAAATAACGAGAAGAATAACAACGTGCAGTAAACGGTAAGACTGTTTGCACTACAAACGAGTGTGTTTATACATCAAAATTATATGGTAAGACACACCGATTTTCAATATCAAGCAGCAAAAGGAGCGGTTCTGTCCAGCTAAAAATAGCTGGATGCAGATGAGACCGGAAGCTAGACCCATAGAATTTGCTAATGGCTGCGCCCATTTTTATGGCAAGAAAAAGGTGGATATATTTCAATATATTATATTAAATAATTTAAGAATAGTCTCATTTTCACCAGCAGATGGCAGTCTGCCTCTACACCTGCATATGTTAGGCACAAAATAATCAAATAAATCAGCTTAATTCCCCTTCTGTTAGTGAAAAGCACTGTAGCAGAACACAGTATTTGTGGTTCGTTAATCTAATTGCACCCCCACCTTCTCACTGACCTATCAAAGGTGCCATTGAATCAAGGAGTGTAAGTCTAACAGATAATGCATTATTATAATGATCCCTTAAGATATTATTAGGTGAGATCTTACTGAAGTTGCACTTGTAAATGAACAGGTAATTAGATCAACACAGAGCCCTGTGGAATTATACTTCAAAGCCCACTCGAAAAACAAGAAGCTTTAGTAGGCATATACAAAATGACTACATATGCTGTTGGTGAGTCAGTGACTGGGTTCATGATTGAGTTTAATAAACTGCACCAGACTGGATTAACTGGCAGAAGTCTCAAAGCCACTCAGTGTATGAGTTTTCAGCAACAGAGACATGTTTTGGAAAAAAAAAAACACCAACAGCATTAGTGTTTTTACTGTATTTTTGATTTTTTTTAAAAAAATGCAGCCTTAGTGGGCATAAGAGACTTCTTTTTACAAGCATTTAAAAATCTTACCCACCCCAAAGTTATGAATGGTAATGTATATTGAACTTAAACCCTAAAATCAGAGGGGATCCTCAGCAGGATAATTTGGACAAGTACATATGTTAACTCTTTATATAGCTCAGTTCTTTTAAAGAAGAATTAATCTAATCGCTTTAACAGTGATGCCACTTGTTTTTCCATAGATGTCCAGAAGTGCATTACTGTCACTTTTTCTTTTGAGGGACTAGTATAAATAATTATCTGTGATAATTAACATCACAAATTGTCTTTGACCCTGAATATTCCTCTAATAATGAAGTCATGAAGTGGAGTATGATACATTGCATGATATATGTGTGGTATTTTGGCATGTTTGAGCATAATCGTCACCATATTAGAAGTTCAAAAAAAAAAATCTTAAACCTCTCATGACTAATAGGCTACACTTTCCAGAGTCTTATCCTGTTGGCCAGACAGACTTATGGGTAATGTGATTTCAGTATGGCACAGGCTTACATTCCTAGGCGTGAAGCCATATGGCAGACATGGAGCCACATCGAGCGTTCTTCACAGCCTGTATCGCTCACTGCTGTCATATCTCCCCTGCAGTACTACAATGACTTCGGCGACATCATCAAAGAGACCCTGAACAGGACACGGCAGATGGACAAGATGGAAAGCGCACGCACACTGGTGCAATGCCTTCAGCAGGTATGGAGGCTGCAGTCCTTCACCAGCGCTCTCTCTCTCTCATGTGACGTGCCTCTGCGTGGCACATCTGCTCAGCCGGTTGTCCCAGGCCCCTGTGCTCTCTGCACTCTGATGGGCCCCTGCAGCTGTCGACACCTCAGAGACACAATGAATCCAACCTCCCACCATCCCATTATGCTCAGTGTGGAATGTTCTAGCAGCTCTTCCACTCCTTGAATAGCTTAATGGTAGATCCTGTGCTGAGGAAGGAAATGGAAAATGGAAGCAGTGCTCACACACACATACACACATACACAGATCATTAGATTATGCTTTGTCCAAAAAATATATATTTTTATATATATATATATACAGTGGGGAAAATATTTATTTGATCCCCTGCATATTTTGTAAGTTTGCCCACTTACAAGGAAATTAAGGGTCTGTAATTTTTATGGTAGGTTTATTTTAACGGATAGAGACAGAATATCAAACAAAAAATCCAGAAAAAACGCATTATATAAAGGTTAGAAATTGATTTGCATTTCAGTAAGTGAAATAAGTATTTGATCCCCAACCAACCAGCAAGAATTCTGGCTCCCGCAGATTGGTTATGTGCCCATGTGGAACAGATTAGTCCTGTCACTTTAAGAAGTTACTCCTAATGTCAGCTCGTTAGGTGTATAAGACACCTGTCCACACAATCTGTATCTTCCATTCTAACCTCTCCATCACCATGGGCAAGACCAAAGAGCTGTCAAAGGATGTCAGAGACAAGATTGTAGATCTGCACAAGGCTGGAATGGGCTAAAAGACCATCAGCAAGAAGCTTGGTGAGGAGGAGACAACTCTTGGTGCGATTATTCTGAAATGGAAGAAATACAAAACAACCATCAATCCGCCTTGGTCTGGAGCTCCGTGCAAGATCTTTCCTCATGGGGTAAGGATGATCATGAGAAAGGTGAGGGATCAGCCCCGAACTACATGGGAGGAGCTTGTTATTGATCTTAAAGGGATAATTCACCCAAAAATAAAAATTCTGTTGTTATTTACTCATCCTCATGTTGCTTCAAACCCGTAAGACCTTCGTTCATCTTCGGAATACAAATTAAGATATTTTTGATGGAATCTGAGAGCTTTCTGACCCTCCATAGACAGCAATACAACTGAAATGTTCATTAATTTGTATCTTAATTTGTGTTCCGAAGATGAACGAAGGTCTTACAGGTTTGAAACAACATGTGGGTGAGTAATTAATGACGGAATTGGGTGAACTATCCCTTTAAGGCAGTTGGGACCACAGTCACCAAGCAAAACATTGGTAACACACTACGCCGCAATGGACTGAAATCCTGCAGCGCCTGCAAGGTCCCCCTGCTGAAGAAGGCACATGTACAGGCCCATTTAAAGTTTGCCAAACAACATCAAAATGATTCAGAAAAGGCTTGGGAGAAAGTGCTGTGGTCAGATGAGACCAAAATTGAGCTCTTTGGCATTAACTCGACTCGCCGTGTTTGGAGGGAGAGAAATGCCGACTATGATTCCAAGAACACCATCCCTACAGTCAAGCATGGAGGTGGAAACATTATGCTTTGGGGCTGTTTTTCTGCTAAGGATACAGGACGACTTCACCGCATTGAGGGGCAAATGGACGGGGCCATGTATTGTAAAATCTTGGACAAGAACCTCCAAGATGGGTCATGGATGGGTCTTCCAGCATGACAATGACCCGAAACATACCACCAAGGCAACAAAGGAGTGGCTCAAGAAGAAGCACATGAAGACTGGAGTAATGGCTGCTGAAAACATTCTATTATTATTTGTAAAATAACTTTTATCTTTTCAATCACTATATCCACCTTTTTCTTCAACGCGGAAGTAAGCCTATGGGTGAGACTTCCGGTTCATTAGCCACTATAGGCAAATAACGAGAAGAATAACAACGTGCAGTAAACGGTAAGACAGTTTGCACTACAAACGAGTGTGTTCATAATTAAGACAATACATCAAAATTATATGGTAAGACACACCAATTTTCAATATCAAGCAGCAAAAGGAGCGGTTCTGTCCAGCTAAAAATAGCTGGACGTGGCCTAGCCAGTCTCCAGACCTCAATCCTGTAGAAAATCTGTGGAGGGAGCTGAACCTTCGAGTTGCCAAACGACAGCCAAGAAACCTTAAGGATTTAGAGAACTGTGAAGAGGAGTGGATCAAAATCCCTCCTGAGATGTGTGCAAACCTGGTGACCAACTACAAAAAACCCTCTTACCTCTGTGCTTGCCAACAAGGGTTTCTGCACCAAGTACTAAGTCATATTTTGCTTGGGGATCAAATACTTATTTCACTCATTGAAATGCAAATCAATTTCTAACCTTTATATAATTTTTTTTCTGTATTTTTTGGTTGGTATTCTGTCTCTATACGTTAAAATAAACCTACCATAAAAATTACAGAGCCTTCATTTCTTTGTAAGTGGGCAAACTTACAAAATCAGCAGGGGAGCAAATAAATAAATATATAAACATTTTATAAATGCATAATATATTAAAAAATATATATAATATAAAAAAACATGTACATTACTGTTGTTTTTGAAAGTAGTCTCTAAGGCTCATTGAGGCTGCATTTGCATTTATTTGATCAAAAACAATAAAAACAGTAATATTATTAAATATTATAATAATTTAAAATACCTCTTTCTATTTATTATATTGTCTATTTTAATATATAAAAAGTACAATTTATTTGATTCCTGCTATGGTAAAGATGAGTTTTTAGCAGCCATTACTCCAGTATTATCCTTTATTTTTTAATAGTAAAAAAAAAAAATCCTACTGACCTCAAAACTTTTGAATGGCAGTGTTCATATATATTATCTAAATTTCTATCTAAAATTTGTACATTGTATATATTAAAATTTTGATATCTAGTACACTGTAAATTTGTACTTACCATAGTATCCATGTTAAACATGGCATGTTAATCTAATTAGAATACAACACTATCAATAGCAAAGTGTAAGCTGCTCCATGATTAAAGATTACTTGTGAAAACAATAATGTAACAAGGACATACAATTTTTCTGTGTTCAGCTGTATCTGAGGCTGAAACAGGAGCAGGACAGAGGAAACACCTGCAGCTCCAGGGTTCAGACCTACAGCAGCATCAAGGAGCTGGCCAGACGCTTCTCACTCACCTTCGGATGGGACCAGATCAAATCCCGCGAGTCCCTGGCCATGATCCACAGGTAGTGCAGTCCACCCGGCTGACTCCGTGTCAGTGAGATCACGTCTGATGTCTGGCATAGTGACACAGCTAGAACAGACTGATTGCTATGTTCGCCCTCAAATAAAAATAATTTTGTCAAGATGCTGCACTGCATGGCTTCATTTAGCCAGTACATAAGAGTCCTATCTTTGGTTATTTCAAGGCTGAGAAATTTTGTATTAGGATTGTCTTGTATTAGGATTAAAATATAAAGGAAGAAATATTCAGGTCTTAAAAGGAAGTGTCCTCTTACTAGTGTGAATAAAGAAGTGGGTTTCTCTGTGCAGGGATGGCATTGAGTTTGTTTTCAAAGGGTTCGTTCAGCAGTTTGAGAAACACTCTCCACCATACATCTCATACCTCACCATCCTCAGCGAATTCTCCAGCAAACTGCTCAAACCGGACAAGAAGACTATGTAAGTTAAAGCTAAAAAAATAAATGAATTCTGTGCATTTGACATCTTGCACTTTTGGATCTTAATCTCTTTCTAAACCGGCCGTCTCTTCCCCAGCTACAGTTATTTGCAGAAATTTGCTGGTGAGCAGGTCATCAACAACAGAGAGGAGAGCTGGATGCCACTGATTTACTACAGAGCGTCTCTGATGGGCACAGCCGAGGGAGAAGATGCCATCTCCTTCATCAGCTCTGACACCAACAAACAGCCCTCTCTCACCAACCGCTCCAGATCGCCTTCTGTCAAACAAGTCAACTCTGAAGGTATGAACGCTCACTGGGTCACTTCTGAGGCCCAGGTTTTTAATGATGCAATATGCAAAAGGATTGTCGACAAATAACATGGGCATGAACTTTTTCAACATCAAGGTTTTAGGTTAATATATTATTGATATGAATTTTATAATTAAAATGTTTTATTAATTTATACTTGCATATATATATCACATTTATATATATAGATGAATAAAGAAGATTACAAAATTAACAAATACATATATAATTATAATTAATATAATTGGGAAAAATGAAGTATAGCATGCTTCAATTTGCATATCAGCTGGTCAAAATAATGCAGCAGTATTTTTATACAGTAAAGATATCAGAAAATATATCCATGAACATATTAGGGTATATCCAGTAAGTTGTTGGTCATTAGTGTTACTAAGAATTATGTATTTCATAATGTGGGTTTGATTATAATTCAGCTATTTCTATTTCTAACAGGGGACCAGAGGTTTCTTTCTCCCTATTCAGAACCAAAGGGAAACAAGCTTTTGAAAAGGTGAGGTCAATAAACACTCTTATTGGCCGTGTAAATAGTCAAATCATTTGAGTAACAAACTATTGTATTTTTCTTAAGTTCTGAAGACTCAAAAGTCCAACAAGCTCCACTGAGCAAAGAGCAGCTGACCAGCAGTCTCGTGTCTGCTACAGGTCCACAGAGCAGTGCTGAAGTGGATGTGGATATTGTAGATATTGATGTCTAATGTTGTAGTTCACATCTGTCATGACATTTTTTGTATTAACTGTCTTGAGTGTTGGTAAAAGACAGCATTTGAACGTTTGCACTACATAATATCCTGTATATGAAAATTGTGCCATTTAAAATGATCAGATTCAGATCTAATAAGGCGGGGCTGAATACTTGTAAAGAATGTAAATTCATGGTGCATTGCTATTGCATAAATTTTGCACTTAGCCTGTGTGGGCTTAAAAAGACAGAATGATGCACTTTCAAATCTTGTGTAAAACATCATTCATGGCTAACTAGCGCAAAAAGAAAAATATTACAATTTGGACCTCAAATCTTTTTTCATATTTGTTTCTATTTTCTGCCCGGTGTACTTTTAGAACACAAATACACATTTTGTTGCACACTGCTGAATCATAACCGTTTATTCAGGTATTCAAATAAGCTACACGTGTTGTAAATGGAGGAGATGCAGTTGTAGTTTTTTTTTTTTTAATATTATATTGTTGGTCACAGCTAGTATGTTTTTGCCTTCTACTTGTAAAATTAAAACAGGGTTACCCCATAAATATTTCAAATGAATTTGACTTGCAGAAATTTAAATGCCATTTTTAATTAAACAGCAATAACATCCTACAGTGAATGTGTGAAACACTTTTGTCTGAACACTTTATTGAATTCAAGATGAAAAAGTGAATTTTTTTACAATAATTAACTAGCGCAAAAAGAAAAATATTACAATTTGGACCTCAAATCTTTTTTCATATTTGTTTCTATTTTCTGCCCGGTGTACTTTTAGAACACAAATACACATTTTGTTGCACACTGCTGAATCATAACCGTTTATTCAGGTATTCAAATAAGCTACACGTGTTGTAAATGGAGGAGATGCAGTTGTAGTTTTTTTTTTTTTAATATTATATTGTTGGTCACAGCTAGTATGTTTTTGCCTTCTACTTGTAAAATTAAAACAGGGTTACCCCATAAATATTTCAAATGAATTTGACTTGCAGAAATTTAAATGCCATTTTTAATTAAACAGAAATAACATCCTACAGTGAATGTGTGAAACACTTTTGTCTGAACACTTTATTGAATTCAAGATGAAAAAGTGATTTTTTTTACAATAATAAAAGCACATTGTTATGAAGCACTTCTATAGAAATGTTACAAACATGATTTGTTGAAAACATTTAGCTGGACTAAAGTCTAAAGGTTTAGAACAAATGAGGCAAACAACAAATACATTATAATTTAGAAACACCTCACACAGACAGTAAAATGTCAGTCTAATTACTGCATTATTTCATATTAATGTGACCCTCAAACACATAAGGCAAGTCGACAGAGCTCCATGAGAAATAAACCATCCATGAAATCACGGTCTTATAAGCCAATTCTGTGCATAAAAATATTTAAATATTTATAAACAGTGCACACTTAATATTTCAAGTGTACCGGTTTGGTTCCAGTGTAGTTGCTTGAAACCTACAGTGCAGCTACATTTGTTTCAGAAACCTGGTTGTGCATAGATGTCAGACTGACAGAGAGACTGGGCCAGCACAATCTGTCTTGCTAAACAGAGCCTCGCCAGACTGCTGGTTTACAGTCTGGTATCCAGCGGCTGGGGGAGCGTATCTGTACACTCTCAAGCCTTGGTTAGCTGAACTACGTGGCATTAGTACTGGAGAGCAGGATTGGTCCACTTCCTGTTCTACACACTAGCAGATTGTAGCCTTTACTTGTGTTGTGTTGTTGGCTGTCATTCGAAATCGTCCTCGTATTCATATTCATCCAGGTCCAGGTCACAGTGAGGGTTGGGGATCTCAAAGAGATGTCTCTTCTCGTTGCGCAGGTCAAAAGCACATGTTATGTGATCAACTGGGTCTAGAACATTGTCATAGCTGACAAGAAAGAAATTAAAATGACAAAATGTACTGAGCCGAGCCCATTCCGTTTGAATATTATTTACTTAAGAAGTGTTGTTTTTTTATGCTCATAATCAATTACTCCTGCCATCACTCTATTCAATTATATCATTCACAATACTTGGGAAGAGCAGTTCATACCTTTATAAAATAATTTATAACCTACACAGTCTTGTACTTTGATTAGAAGATTACAATTTTATGAAAATTGGATTGAAGATATTCATATGAAGAAACTACACATGGGGTAAAAACACTTCCCATCTCCATCCAGGTCCATACAGCGAAACCAGTACTCTATGCTACACAATCAACAAGCAATCGTTACTAAACACTATTTTCTAGGGCTGCAACAAGAATAAAAAAACAACAAAAAAACAATGTATTTTGTAAATAATACTGTAAAAATAAATGCAATTAAATGTCTGAAAATGTTATTCACGGAAAGTAACATTGATTTAATTGTTTTTATAGCCTTTAATTTTTCCATTGAAGAACATGGGGAAAATAATCACGTTAATGTTCCATTTTATCGGGAAATTGATCTTGTTTTATCAGATCAAAGAAAGAATAATAGTTGCTAATTGCAGTCATTTTGACAAAAACTCACTAACCATTTTGGAACACCTAAAAGCAATAAAAATAGATGAAGGAAGGTATTTTCAGTTACCTGGTCTCAGTCTTTTTGTCCTCTTCAGAAATGAGGAACCATACAAAGTCAGCGTAGCTCAGTCTGCACTCTTTGTGAACCTTTCTGTCCCTGATCATCAGAGTAAAATTAACCACAGCACTCATAAAATCTATAACAAAAAGACACGCAAGCTTTCAAAAATTGGAGAGAAAAAAAATGCCAGAAAAATGAGAGATGGTACCTGGTTACAGCTCCTGAGAATATTCTCTCAATCATTCGGTGGGATACGGCTGTCAAAAGAGAGCAGAAAAATCACATCACAGTCTTCTCCTTTATTCATAGATAATGCTTAAACTGAGTAATAATTCGCAGTCAAAGGTTGTAAATATTGTAAATTTCAAGCGCAAGACAGTGATTTACTATCCTTATTTTATAATTTTAAAGACACGATTACTGACCCTGCCTGAAAGGAGATAAAAGTATTAGAGTGCCAGACATGCCGTCATGCTAGAGGAAATTGATGTTAAAATTTCCCTGCACTTCATTCAATTTACTAAACTCATTCTACAGCAAACAGAAACATATGCAGTCAAGTGCTGCTGGAGGGGATATTTAATGTCACCTCCAGCAATAAGCAGCCAATCGTTAAACAACATGTCAGAAGAGTGTGATGGTCTTAAAGTCCCCATGAAATCAAAATTTAAGTTTTTTGGGTGTTAGTATCAATATGTTAGTCTTAAGGTTATCTATAAGGCAGTGTGCTCCAAAATAGTGACAAAATTCGCATTTAGAAGATATAAGCACTCAAAGCTTGTGCTTCCTCACTTCCGCCAAAAAAGCTCAACAATTTTTTTGACATCACATCGTACTTCAGCTTCTCATCAAACTTTCTGTCCAATCAAATGCGCTCTAGAATCCGAAGTCCATCTCTCTAGACCCCCTACACACAAAATAGAGCTGAAGCCGCGGCTGAAATCAGTCACTTGTCCACAGAATTAGTATTTTCTCTACAGTGAATGGCACGTAGTGCACTATAGATGAAGGAAGGTATTTTCAGTATAGGGGACAGGGAACGATTCAAACAGTGTAAATATGCTTTCCATTGAGAAAAAAATAAGTCTGGTTTCGCGCTGTGTCACGCTAACTACCGCACCGCACACACACTCTGCTCCGGTCCAGAGACACGATAGCACAGAGCGGATCACATGCGCGAGTCGGTGCAGACCACAAAATGTATCTGAGCTTTTTGAATTCTACACAGAATGCTATATTTTATAGCAATATGGGTGAGATTATGGCTGGCATACCCTGTTAAATGCGGCTTTACGGAACTCAATGGGTCTAGCCCAAGCTGTGATATAAACGAACGCTATTGGCTATTTTAAAAAGGGGCGGGGCTACTTGATATGTCCCGCCCTGTTTCAGTTAAAATGACATCAACACAGCATAATGCTGCGTGTTTCTAAGCATTTCAGGGGACCTTTAAGGGTGCAGCGGGTGGACTGGTACCTTGATCATTATGTAGCATCAGGTCTCTCTGGTCTATGTACAAGTCGTGATCTGTGTCCAGCTCCCAGAATTTACAGTAGATGACATAGAAATGTTCATAGGAGAAGAACTCTGTCAAGTGGTTAATTTCTTCCTCTTCTTCCAGTAGTGCCACATTCTGTTGGGAAACATTTTCACCATTACACCACAGAAAAGCTTAGTCACCTAAATTGTAGATAGGCCAGCCTGATTTTAGAAAAATCAGCATGATAAATTCCAAAACAACTTAATTTTCAAGAAAATCATGTTAAGTCTACAATAACAAAAATAATAATACTAAATAGAGCCCGACCGATATATCGTTTTGCCAATTTTATCGGCCGATACGAGCCTGTCACAGATATATCGGTATCGGTGAATATGCCGCCAATATGATTGTTTTTTTACAGAACATCGATAAAATGCTTGTAAATGGTGTAATTACGAAGTTTGTCAAGCAGAGACAATTGTTTGCTTCTGGCAACCTGGATGAAACGCTTTAAAGCTTAAGTGTATGGAATACCATTGAAACTTTGAACGGCCATATCTCTGTAACGGAGCGGCGGATCCACACCAAAAAAAGATCGATCTGGCGATCCCGGGGGGCTACCGACACGCGGAGGATGGCGTTTGAGAGGGCTCCTCGAGCTGAAGGGATCCCCCGAATTTGGTGGAGATCTGCCGCTGCGTTTGCGAGATAGTGACACCAGCCAACACTTTCACTTCAGTAATGAGGTCTCTTGTTCAGGAAGCAGCATTCAAGCGTTGTCTTATTCGACCGTAAGTGCCCTGCGAAGTGGACTTCACATGATATTCTGCCATGATTCCAGTTCCAAGGGAACGTTCACATTACATTCAAGGGGCATTAAAGTGCACGAGACATGAATTTAAATTGTATTTATTTACAGAGGTATATTATGTCACACTTCTCTAGTAAGTTTCGTCTGTGTGTGAAGACAGTAGCGCAGATTCGTGAATGAATGTTCCGAAGTGAAATAAACTTCAACGGAATAAAGTTGAATGGAATTGAATTTAAATAAAGTTGAATAAACTTCAACTTTACTGTTAAGTGCACTGATGTCAGACTCATTTTGGATAATAAAGTTCACTGTTAAATTGTTAAATGCCCTGCCTCCATTACGTATCTTTGTCACGTCATTATAAGTGTTTGATCACCACATTTGAGTGATCATGGCAAAAAATGTTTATGTATATATATTCTGTTTATGTATATACTGTATTCTATATATAGTACCAGTCAAAAGTTTGGACACACGAATGGGAAAGTGTCCAAACTTTTGACTGGTACTGTACTATAATATACACAAAGAATACCGGCCGATATATATCGATATCGGTGTATTTTTACTCCCTAATATCGGTATCGGCCCCCAAAAACATATTGTTCGGGCTCCAATACTAAATCAGCAATTAAGCGAACGATATCGTCTGTTTATTCTAAGCGCATGCTCGTCTGCCGCTTTAAATTCTCGAGCTCGTGACAGCAGGATTGAATCTGATTGGCTGCCAATATCTTTATCATTCATCAGCTGGAAAAAATCATTCTGAAAGTGATTCTAACTATATCGTTTCTCTGTACCTTTATCGTTATAGTTGTGGACTCCGCCATTTTTTAATATTGAGAACGATTTTTAGAACTATATCTTTATCGTTATCTTTACAGTTATCATTCTTGGTGTGAATGGGGCTTTAATCTAAAATAATATTAATGTGGGCTGGGTTCCAAAAACTAGCAGTATATCAAAATACTGTATACAGAGCATACATGCTTTTATTTACTGTTTACTAGGGCTGGGTATCGAGTTCGATACTTTTTAGGCACCGACTGAATTGCCTCGATACCATCGAGTATCGAAAAACGTTTTGTCGTTCGGTACCAAATTTCGATACCTAAGGGGTTAATCTCATCAATGTCAGTGAGCCAATAAGCCTGCAGCACTATGAGCGGCGCCGCGCAGATCGATCAGTGTTTGACATCCGCGAGAGCAATTCGAAAGCATACGGAGCAGTCTGCTCTCTATAGCTCTCGTGGTACTGTAATACACAGATCGGTCTGCACAGTTGGTCCACGTCACCGGTTACACTCAGAGATGTGGCGCACACGTGAGGCTGTAGTGTGAATGCGTCCCAGCCCTCTTAGATATAAGGCTACATTTACACTGGTGCATTTTTGTTTTAAAATGAAAATGATCCTCTTCATACTGGCGTTTCCACTGTTTCAAGCCGGCTTTCCACTATCTCTGACAATTATCAATGTCAGTGAGCCAATAAGCCTGCAGCACTATGAGCGGCGCCGCGCAGATCGATCAGTGTTTGACATCCGCGAGAGCAATTCGAAAGCATACGGAGCAGTCTGCTCTCTATAGCTCTCGTGGTACTGTAATACACAGATCGGTCTGCACAGTTGGTCCACGTCACCGGTTACACTCAGAGATGTGGCGCACACGTGAGGCTGTAGTGTGAATGCGTCCCAGCCCTCTTAGATATAAGGCTACATTTACACTGGTGCATTTTTGTTTTAAAATGAAAACGATCCTCTTCATACTGGCGTTTCCACTGTGTTTCAAGCCGGCTTTCCACTATCTCTGACAAACGACAGACCGAAAGTCATTAATTTTTAATGGAGAGTGCGGGAGCTGCGTGGAGTTCCGATCATGCAAATGTACGTTCATTCATACTACGCATGTTATGTGACTATTCGTGCACACTGTAGCATCATGCTACATAAGACAATAAACAAGATTTTACTCAAAACTCACTTTAAACCACCATCGAGTGTTTGTAATAACTTCCGATTTCCGTCGAATGTGTGTTTTGGCCATGTAATGTTGCTGAAATTAAATATGTTATTACCTCTGAGTTAGAGCAGCAATCATGAAAGAGAGAGCACAGGCAGACAGTGCTGGAAGCTGCTAATGCTCATCAGTAAATCAGTGGAAAATGAATAGAAATCATGATTCTGTCTGAGCTATGCATTTTAAATTACAGATGTGTAAACTGAAGACTATTTGAGCTTTATTAAAAATATATGCACTGATTTATTTTGTTGGTTATACTTTGTTCCTTTGTGCAGTGGCTCAGGAGATGAGCATTTAGATAAGGCAATGTTGTTAAAATTGATTTCATAAAATTGGTATCGAAAAAAGTATTGTTCAGGAACCGGTATCGAAGTCAAGGTATCGTTATCGATATCGAAAATGTTTGAACGATACCCAGCCATACTGTTTACATTAGTTACAATTACATTTATCAATTAGCATGAAAATTAATTGACATGTCCACTGCAGTCCTAGATATAGACTCCTAACATATTTACCTGTAGAAAACTACTTCTCCTGAGTTCTGAGCATGTTATTTTTCCAGTCCATGAGCGGTTTACATTATAAAATATCCTTTGGACTACCTGTTGGCAGAAAAAGCACCTTGTTGAACATCAGGTTCATTGAAGTAATTCAACAAGACAATGCTGATCTGTAAACTGTCCAGAGTTATGGTGCACTAGGGGGTGGGCGATATGACCAAAATCTTATTTCATGGTATGAGAAATTTTATTTCACGATAACGATATGTACCTCGATATAGGTATTTTTATTTTATTTTTGTTATTAAAATTAAGAAAAAGCAGCAAATTACAAGCACAACAGAACAAATAAATATGAAATAAACTTAATTTATTCAGATACAGTAGGCTAGGTTTATTTAACATGTAGTAAGAAATATTACAGAAATTGAATAAAGTGTATAAATAAAACCCTGCACAGTCTTCACTGTATCATCAAACATGATGAACATTAACAATGACAGACAGCAGCAGGTAAATAAGTCTGCTGTCCCTTTAAGACTGTGCAGGGTTTCATTTATAGTGGATCCATATACGGATCCATATACTGAAATGCATCCGGTTTTCACCCAACTGTTTTACATATATTTAACATATAACCGACTGTGTTTACTTGAATACTCCACACGACGGGCATTATGACATTACTGTGTGCGTATTTGACCATTCAAGCACAATAAAACACGAAAGAGATCTGTTTTCGCAATTGCATGCTGTCGAGAGGGGCTTTCAGTGCGTGTGCTTCGGCTGTGTGTCAGTCAGCGTGAGCACCGCATTGAGCTCTTTTTCACTGCTTATTGCACTTATCTCTACCAAGTACATCCCACTCTTTATTTTCTCATTCATACATGTTTCCTTAGCACTCAAATGTGTATAAAGTTTAAGCAGTACCATGTTACCGCAGATATATTTGCATTAAGGCTGCACGATATATTGCTTCAGCATCGTTATCGCGATGTGCGCATCCGCGATAGTCACATCGCAGGATGTGCGATGTTTAGTATAGGCTACTGATCGTTATATTTATACTGATTGTTTTCTTTGCTCACACACAGACACGGTGTCTAACCGGATGCAACAGCTGTACAGAGATACCAATCTTAATTACATTTAGTAGCAGAGCTACTGCACGCCATTTATCCTTTGTTGAAACTTCCGCGTCGTTGTGGAGAGCGCAGGTCACGGTTACTTAGCAACAGCAGACGCCACAAAAGTGCAAGCTCCCGAGCGGTTTGGAAAGGAGAAAGCGGCGCAACTGCCGTTTTCGGCGCGACATGTGAATGGCCCCAAAGTCTGTCTACACTGGACGCGACAAAGCGACCATTGCCAATCATTTGAACTTTGTGTCAGTACGTCATAAAAAGATTGCGGCATCAGTATACTGTCGGGGATTTGTCGTGCCACACCACATCCAGTGTAGACAGTCACACAGCATCACTGATTATAATGGGTTCATTGTATTTTGTCGCGTTGCGCCGCACGCGTCTGGTGAACTCTGAATTCTGTTCACTTCTGCGTCTATTTGTGCCTGAAATACTGTGATCTGCAAGTATCCTTGTAAACGGAGTTGCTTATGGCTTAGGTGAAGGGAAACAATTGAGAAAGAAAATGAATGTGTAACAGTATATTGGTTTACAGCAGTTTAATATTCCTGAGGCTTTCTGTGTTATGAATGTTAATCAAACAACAAAACACAAAGAAAAATCCCTTTTGTAGCTTTAACACAGATTTATTAGATTTAATTTATACAGTGAAGACTATGCAGTGTTATTTTACATTTGATTATTCAGTTTCTGTACCCGAATACTGTTAGACTTACCTGAAAAATATAAGGCACTGCTTATTTAATTTGTATCTTTGTTCTGTAATATTTATCTATGCTTATAATTTGTTTATTTACTATGCTGATTTAGTCGCCTACAAAATCACCCCAATCATTATATTTTTTCCAAATAAACTATTCAAGTCATGTGGTGATTTTTTTTTCATATCGCAATATATACTGAACAAAATTATAAACGCAACACTTTTGTTTTTTCCCCCATCTTTCATGAGCTGAACTCACAAATTCTCTGAAACGCCTTTGAAGACGGCTTATGGTAGAGAAATGAACATTCAATTCACGGGCAACAGCTCTGGTGGACATTCCTGCAAGTCAGCATGCCAATTGCACGCTCCATCAAAACTTGCGACATCTGTGGCATTGTGCTGTGTGATCAAACTGCACATTTTTAGAGTGGCCTTTTATTGTGGCCAGCCTAAGGCACACCTGTGCAATAATCATGCTGTCTAATCAGCATCTTGATATGCCACACCTGTGAAGTGGATGGATTATCTCGGCAAAGGAGAAGTGCTCACTAACACAGATTTAGACAGATTTGTGAACAATAGACAGATTTGTGAACAATATTTGAGAGAAATAGGCCTTGTGTGTACATAGAAAAAGTCTTAGATCTTTGAGTTCAGCTCATGAAAAATGGGGGCAAAAACAAAAGTGTTGCGTTTATAATTTTGTTCAGTGTATATCGCAGAAAAATAAAATAATCGCAATGAGTTTTTTCCCCAATATCGTGCAGCCCTAATTTGCATACCGCGGAATACAAGATATAGCAAAATCTCTAACGATAGACACTTTATTTCACGGTAACGTCATACCGCCCAGCCCTATGGTGCACCAAAAACACACACACACACACACACACAGTTCAGGTTATTTGAGGCTTTAGTTAATGGTGCAAATCTATGCTTAATATACAAAAAGCGTTTCAATTACTAGAAAAATACACAACTGGAAGTATTCCTTACAGTGGTAATGTAGCGTGAGTGAAAGTCTGAAGCCTCCTTTAGAAATGCCAGACCTGTATGTGAATCCCCCCCATCCTTAAAAAAAAAAAAAAAGGTATATAAATGATTCACACACACCAATATAACATCAAAGTCAGCATATAATAATTGACACGGCTTACAGGAGAAGAAAAAAACAGCAATGTTAAATCCATTTGTGTGCAAAGAGGCTCTGGATTAGATTACAGAGAAAAGGCAAATAATTTTAGTCTATCCACTTGCAGAGGCTAATACGTTGGTACAAGACGTGTGGAAATGTTAAAGGTATTAAGCTTCTAAGAACAAAAGGGTGATTTTAAGGCCAAGTCCAGTTTTTAGCTTGTGCATCAGTTTCAGGCAGTCTCACTCTCTGCATACATATGGCCAGCTGACTTTTCCATAAAGTGCATTCTTCAGCAGAGAAACAAACATTTTACTCATGCATGTTTCATAGTCAAATACTGGTATATATGCGTAAAAGGTGATATATTATGACAACTTATTTTGGGGGGGGGTGCGTGACTCTTTGACCCTTCCCCATGTGAAATTAAACAATAGAAAAACACATAAATCACTGCTGTAAAGGAACAGACGGGCACAGGCCAATCTACTCCATAACAATACTTTTTTCATTCATCAAAACGGTCAAAGCAATTGCTAAAGCTACACAATACAAATTAAAGTGCAGACGCCAGAATACATCTCCTCCACTGTGCATGGCCAATCCTGCCAGTGAATATAAATGACATGTCCATCCATCGCATGTTTCATAGTCAAATACTGGTATATATGCGTAAAAGGCGATATATTATGACAACTTATTTTGGGGGAGGTGCGTGACTCTTTGACCCTTCCCCATGTGAAATTAAACAATAGAAAAACACATAAATCACTGCTGTAAAGGAACAGACGGGCACAGGCCAATCTACTCCATAACAATACTTTTTTCATTCATCAAAACGGTCAAAGCAATTGCTAAAGCTACACAATACAAATTAAAGTGCAGACGCCAGAATACATCTCCTCCACTGTGCATGGCCAATCCTGCCAGTGAATATAAATGACATGTCCATCCATCACTGAACTCAAAGAATGCACTACTGCACACAATTATTTCATAACATCTAGCATTACATTTGAAATTTAGCAAGTACATAAAAAAAGGAATGGTAGCAAATAATATAATGCTGAAATCATCAATGCTCAGTGCATTTTGACCTGTGTGTGTCTGTGTTCTCAGTGGTAAGTCTCTATTCCAGAACTCGGTACCTGCAGGAATGGAATAAAGTCCTCTTGTTCCAAATAACTGCAGCCTGGCTTGGCCAGAAGGTGAAGAAATTTGAATGCGTCATCATGACAGGACTGAAGCACTCTGTGGTGAGGAAACAGATGGTTTCAGGCTCCCCCTCATCCTTTCATAGAGCAACACGGTCTCCAAAACCCTTCACTTCGATATGTGGCTTTGGATTAATGGAATCTACAAATGAGGCTCCAGAATTCAGCTCAGCCAGTTCTGACATACAATGATTAGGGTTGGGTATCGTTTAAATTTGATAAAATGCGATGCTGATTATCGATTATTTTCGATTCCCAGTTTTGATTCCAATGTGATTAAATAATGATATCAAACATTTATCCTAGGCCTGGCGATAAAACGGTATTGATATTTATCGACGGTACAAAAAATGTTTGATATAGTGCACAATATAGGCACGTGCTATGAGTGATGCAGACAGCACACACAAACACGAACATGAGGGCTGTGCCTGCCTGTGATGAGGAGATTGTGAGTCGAATTTAAAATAAACATTTGCATTTGAATGCAAAAATAGTACAATCCAATGTTAGATGTGCATCAGGGAGCGACATCAGTGGAGCACGAGATGCGGTGATAATGCAAGTGATGTTGTAGTTTAATGTTTTGTTAGTCTAGCCCACGAGACGCGCAGTTGCTGCGTTATTCATTCAAAATATTAGAGAAATATAGAAGCTCAATGCGGAGAAGATCTTGATTAGGTTAAAACCGAAACCAAGCCATTCACACAGAATGCATATTCAGCGCATTTTCTTGACGGACAAATACGACTGCTGCACTCGCGTCACACACAGAGATGTATAGAAAGCCATGCAAAGCTAAAACAGTTTAAACTTTTAGAAAACACGTCGCAAATTTGTGGAGGTTTATTCCTTTTCACTGCGTCTCATATATTTTTAAAGGCAATCTTTGTGATGGGCGATCGGCTCTTTGTATTAAGCAATGCATAAATACGTGATACTGTTTTGTTCATAATAGTTTATGTAATTTACGAAATTATATTTGATTGATATGAGTTAAATAGACGTAATGCACATTTTTTTTATAGACTACAAGCCAAAAGTTTAACCTATTTAATCTGTATATAAAACATTAGAAATTAGATGTTTAATTTTTATTTTGTTTTTGACTGTTAAAACAAAAAAATATTTGATGTTTGTCTCAATAAATTGAGTTAATTTAAAAATACAGTGGTTAAATGTAAAAAAAAAATTCTATTGCTCTGTGTTTTAAAAAAGGTTATAAAAAGTCAATAATTATCAATACCGAATGATATGAAACACTATATCGTTGATACATTTTTTAGCTATATCGCCCAGCCCTAATTTATCCTGTGTCTCTTTTTTGCAAACCATTTATTGGAGCTGAATACCATGAACCAAAATCATCAGGCTAAATAAAAACTAGACTCTTTACAAGCTGTTTGTGTGCAAAATAGAACTGCATGATTCTGGATAAATTTAGTTTTTTTTTTCTTTTTCTTTTTTCCCCCAATGGAAGTTGTGGTTCTCTCATGATTCTGAAGAAAAAACATTAGACAACTAAACCAAATCACATGTAATTTATGAATGAATGATTAAATGACTCACTCAAGATGTACTTGTTTCATTACTGGATGAATCAGCGTTCTTGAACGAATCTCTTGTATGATTCAATGACAAATACATTTTAACAGCTTCTTTTCGCCACCTATTGGCGTAACAATGTAATCGATAAATCTTCATTTGAAGTGCCAAATTACTTTCAAAAGGTGATTTACTCTATTTTAATCGCTACCATACACATCGTACACACAGTTTATATCTGAACTATAAATTTCTATCCTAGTACTTCTGTGATTTGAATGTTTGTAACAGAAATGATTCTGTGTGGCTGAAAAGACTGTGAAGCGGTTTCATTCATGAAAATGATGACAGATGACAGCTGCTCTCTTTAGGTCAATGGCAGCGCGAATGCCAATTAAAAATGTTCAAATCACACTGGTGTGATCGTACGCTGCACGGACGAACCAAGTGATCACAACATTGATCGCACACGTCAAAGGTTGAGGAACGAAACAGACGAATCATTGTAATTTAGGAATAGAATCCCGTTGGTGTTTGAATCGTGTTTGTGATCTTTAACGATCTATTAAATTAAAGTGCTTTGTCATGTTGGTGGTGACGCCTCTCTTGCAACATGTTTAGCTATCACAGATATTATACTTCGCTTTTTTGGCTTCTAATCGCTAGGGCCGGACCAGAATATTCGATTATTCGAATATTCGTTCGGTGGGTTGGCATTCGATTTTCAATTTTGAGATTCGAATATTCTTTTCTTTTTTTTTTGAACACTTGGCATCCCCCGCGAAACAGTTCTCATTCGCGCTTGAATATAGCCCTTTTTTACAATCGGGCCGAACGGTTCTAAGAACTGTCAGGTACGGTTACAGTTGTATTTCCACGTGAGCCTGGTACGGCGCGGCACGATTACAAACCGTTCTCGGCCTGGAATTCTCGACACGGTTAGACAACCGTGCTGAGCTGTGCTGGTAGAGTGCGTCTGCGTGACGTCGCCACTCTGTTGCCTGGCTACCAGTTTCTCCATAGCTGGCTAAGCGAAAGCGCGCTATTTGATCAAACAGCCAAATAAACAGCTAAGAAAAAAAATGTCTGAGAGTTTGGACTGTGGAGGAAACATTTGCGCTTATTTATATTATACCCGTCGTCGCCTTTGGTTTATTTATTTTTTTCCACGTCAAGAGAGACTTTTTTTCTGTTATTGAACAAAGTAAATATCAGATAAAAAAAATTAGTCCCAAAAACAGAAATATCTGATCATCGTCCATATCGCTGTTTATATTACAATTGCGTTACCAAGGCAACGACTGACGCATTTGTATTGCATTCCAAAGAGCTTCGTTATCAGCACCACAGTGGAAAATGAAACCGTATCTGTGCCGACTTGCCCGGATCGGCACCGAATGGAACGGTTAAGCAAAGAGAACCATTCGGCCCGATAGTGGAAAAGTGGCTTATGAATCGCCCATGAGTGAACATCATGATTTAGTTAATCTGGAAGAGAATACAAAAATGCTGAAGACTGTGTGGGAGTTCTGTAAGTAGTACTCTTAATAGTATATTGTTGGTGTGTAAAAAAATGAATTGTTTTGCTTTTATCCGCCATGTTAATCAGTAATTTTACACATGATAAAAATGTGCACTCAATTTGCTTGGAAAATACTTGCGAATACGGCAGCCATAAAAAAAAAACGTACAGTAGCCCAGCCTAATAATAATTTGTCTATATTAAAATTATTGCTCTTAACAGACCTGTGTTTTGTATCACTAGTGCAGTGTCTGTTCTCGGAGCATATAAGCCCTGCCCGTGTGAGGCTTCCGGATCGTGCTGTTCTGTAGTTTATTAAAAGTTTATTAATTCTGAACGTGTCGCGTGTCCATATTGTACCAAAATGCGACACGCCTCCCCCTGGGGTCCACACCAACACTCCCGCCATGTGTAAAGTCGATTGGATGAACGGTTCTCGACATAATAAAAATGCAAACAGACAGACAGACACACAGAGATTCCTGCCTTTATTAGAGAGAAGAATATGTTCAGCTCCCTCCCTCCGAAGCTTCGAATATTCGGTGTTGATTACTACCGAAGCTTCGAAGCTCAAAAAATGGTATTCGGACCAGCCCTACTGATCGTAAATGTAGCCACACTTTGGAGCGCTTAGATTAGCGAGCAAGGTCCTGACAGATCGCTAGGACCGGTCCTCACAGATGAAGAAAAAAAAAGCGCAAAGGAATCGATAGGCGGAATCGAAATTTTAATTTGACAACAAGTATCCGATTCCTGACCTTAAGTATCCGATTCTGGAATCGGAATCGATTTTCGATTCCCAACCCTAACAATGGAGGAGGAATAATGATTATAAAACAAGAGTGTTCAACCTTTACAGATTCAGGGACCCCCACCCAGATGCTCAGCCAAACCAGGAACTCCCAGTTTTCTCCAGAACACTAATAATCTCATTAAAAATATTTACATAAATGTATATCTAGACATGGTGCATTAATAATATAGAAGGTACCAATGTTTTTAAATTTAATTATATTTTATGGAAAATCCACTTCATATCATATATCTGTTCATGTACTCTGTAGAATCACAGCCGCTCAGTTAGAAACTTGAATAAGTATATAAGACAGCCACAAAAACCACAAAGTAATGCAGCGACACAAAATAAACAGCCGTTTCGTCGTACAAAATAATCAAATAATCAATAACCACCAAAATCATACACAGAGCTCACGGCACTTTAGCTCTTGATAAGAGGACATTCATATACTTGCTAAAAAAAACCATGTGCAGCCATTGACCCCTGTTGATATTAATGTGAAAGGCCACTGTGAAGAGAACTATTGTCTTACTTTCGCCACATTGCCACAAACTTGTGAACGGACACATATCCCCTCCTGTCTCCTCCGGCAGCATGGAACAATGGAGCTTTCCAATAGAGTGGGCACTCGCAAGCCTGCAAGGAGACAAAAACGTCACACCGAAATAGGGTAAACATACCTATTAAGCTCACCAAAATCTACATCGAGACATTTTAGTGCACAAGATATTGGTTTCAGTACAAAAAGTTGTTAAAATAAAATCTCTCACACAAAAATATTAAATTTTATTTTAAATGACAAAAGCTTTTCAATTAAGATATACATCATTAAAGTACCCCTGTAGTCAAATATTTTATCCCTTAAAACTTATCTTTGATCATCAAAATTACATTTAAATGTTTTTTCTTGTGAAAATAATTTTCTCATGCCTTAAAATAGCTTGAATGTAACTCTACACCCTTGCCTCATTTACTATACGTGGATCTATCAATATGCAAATTAGTCCCGCCTCCACTCAGTCACACCAGCCAGCGCCTCCTGAACCACTGAACTGTAGTAAACACAAAACAGTGGCATACACGGATAAAACTATGTTTTTACTAGCGGACAACTACAGTGAATACTGTAACATTCATTAAAGTTACTTACTTGACGATGTTGTGTCCTAAAATGCCTTGAAGACTCGAATGCAGCCATTTGTGATAGTTAATTTGCGCCCGCGAGCATACGCATGTGAAGTGCAGACGCAGCTGCGAGAGAGGTGACTCTGACCGGGCTACTTTTACACTGTTGCCACGGCTTATAATGCAAGTTAGCGGTTCTAAATTCACATTTAACCACAGCTTCATGGGTTTTTTGCTTTGATTTATTTTTGGTTTTGTGCTGGTATTGGTATATTTTGCATGCTAGTGATAGGAATCGATCCCTTGACGTGATTGGTTATTGGTTTGTGACGTAGCAAACCAAGGGCGGTTTCAAACCATATTTCTGGGTCAGCCTTTGGGAAACTACAGTTTTAAGGAGAAAATACACAGCAATGGTGTTGATTAATAGATTGGCACATGGTTTGTCTAAAAGCCTATTAAAAACACCACAGACAAATAAACAACATTAAAAAAAACTTGATTTTCACTACAGGGGGACTTTAAATTCAAGAAGTCTGGCTGTGCTTAATGGGTACATTATTGTACCCTTTAAGCACGCCCCTGTTCCCATTAAGCTCACATGTTTTATTAAAAATTCTTGTTTATTTTAAACAATCTTTTTAAAGAATAATTGAAAAATAGATATTTTTGAAGGTACAAAGTCAATCACAAAAAAACAGAACACTAAAATCAAGCAACAAGGCATTCAATTTGATCAGTTATAAATTCATAATGAAGTGTAATTTAAGCACATTGCAACATATAGACTAGTCCACGTTCAGCTAAGTAACACATATTCAAAAATCAAATAAAACAAACCAATGAAACATTTCATTCACGAGGATGAACACCGAAACTAGCCTCATTATGAAGCCTCTTATTAAATGGATGTCAACTTATCTATAGTCTCTTAAGGCTGGAATACACTACACGATTTTTGCCCCGATTTTCCACTGATTTACAGTCTGGAGAAGTTGACGCTTCACTTTACACTTTCATGTAATATTTATTCAAATGACAGGATTTTGCTAAATAAATAGTCTAGGTCAGTGGTCACCAACCTTTTTAGGCCCAAGATCCCTGACCTCGGCCTTTATGAAAGACAAGATCTACCTATTGAAGAATTTATGGAAAAAGACATCCCAGATTGTACTTCAAATTTGAGGCCTTTTACTTAGTATTATAATTAGTGATGCGCCGGTCATAGCTGATTCAGAAGAATTTATTTTCTTTCTTTTTTTTTAACTAGCAAATTGGATTCTGAAACTGATACTGATTTTTAAGCAAATGTATTTATTGGCTATTTGCTTTATAACAAACAAACATGTTTTTCGGCGGGGATCTTCCAGTAAAATTCACATTCCTGGGGCTCAATATCACGTTATTGGGGTCGCTTCAACCCGCGGACATGAACAACAACCCACGGCAACAGTGTTAAAGTAGCCCAATTCCGCGGTAAAACTGCAGACTTGACAACATTGCCAAGGTTAATATAACCCCAGAAATGCAATGCATTTTTGTACTTATTTTACTGTTATTTTCGGGATCTACTGGGACAGTGATAAAGATCTACCAGTCGATCGCGATCGACGGGTTGGCGACCACTGGTCTAGGTCATGTATTAAATTCATACATATTTTAATATGAACAACTATTATTTACAATATCTATGAAATTTTACTTTTTCTTACTGATGTCACCCTGAAGCTGTGTGATTTTCATAGTAGTGCACCCTTTAAGCTCACCATACAATAATATGAAATCTTTAAAAATTACGGCACTGTAAAACCACAGACCAGCAATAATCTGTCAATTTATAATATTATGGATTTAAAAATACAAGCCAGTAATGCCTGTGAAGTAATTTATTAGTGTAGCACACAATCTTATACAACTAGTCAGCTAACGGTGTTCTGTAGCATCTGCGCTATGTTGTTAAAACTATCTTTTGAATCTAACTGGAATTATATCCCACATGTTCCAGGTTATAATATGCAAAAGTCTAAACCTAAACATTAATCTCTTAATTTTACAGGAAGTTGTGAAACTTACCCAAAATAAAGGCTTAAACATAAATTAGTGTAGCACACAATCTTATACAACTAGTCAGCTAACGGTGTTCTGTAGCATCTGCGCTATGTTGTTAAAACTATCTTTTGAATCTAACTGGAATTATATCCCACATCCAAGTTCCAGGTTATAATATGCAAAAGTCTAAACCTAAACATTAATCTCTTAATTTTACAGGAAGTTGTGAAACTTACCCAAAATAAAGGCTTAAACATTTAAAAAAAAACGCAAATTTAAGGGGCTCCTCTTTTGGTGAAAGTTTTTATACCGCTTTCAAAATGGCCGCCAGACAGTGTGAACACATGGACAAACATATCTCAGTGTGCAATGATCTGACTGACTTGAAATTATAGGAGATATATAGTAACAAACATATCAATTGGTTAAGACATCAAGTAGGACAATACAATATTTTTTCTTTTTATAATCTGAGCTCAAAAATGGAAGTGTGCTTAATGGGTACGTGAGCTTAATAGGTACGTTTACCCTAGACCGTTACTGCAACCTCAGGGTGACAAAATAGATCTAGATGTAATGAATTTCAAAATGAATGCTATGTTTCTATCTAAACAAATAAGCACCAAACAGACTGTAAAGTTTTCAGATCTTAATGTTACAGTAGAGTTCAGAAATAAAATGCAACACTACAACCATTCTCTCTTAAACGGGCAATTTAGCTTAATCAGAGGTTTCTGTTAAGTGCTTGGCCATTATGACTACATCTTTCATAAGTGCTGTAGAAACTATAAATGGGGCTAATTAGCAATGATTGTTTATAAATCTTTTGGTTTAAATTCCTGAATCCCGTCGTTTACCTAAATAGGTTCTCTTCAGGACAAGTAATTCAACATATAAACAGTGGTGATATTTTTCCACTTGCTAAAGGAAAAGTAAAACCTTCAAACATGTAAACAGTTATAAGTTAGTTACACAAAATGAACAATTTGCAGAGGGGATAAAGGTGGCATGTTACAAACCACACTTACCTTGGCAACTAGCCCCATGTCTTTAATAGTGACTCTTTCATCAGGAAATTGAGAAAATATTTTTTCTATCTTGGAAATAAGATTGTCTATGTTGATGTTGGCCTGGGGCTGTCCTTGAGGGAAGTAGAACTTTGGAATGCTTTCACTTAAAGCTGGTGTAACGGGCTCCTCTTTCTTAGCCTGCGCCTGCTGAAAAAGACAGAAAAATAACCATTAGCCACAAGACTCATCGTGGGAGAGATGAACGGTTGCTCAGAAAATTGCCCCTCAATCAGCATTTCACACTAATGGCTTAATTAAGTCACCTCAGAGTGCGTAAAACACACAATTTAAAACAATTCTGACAGCCTCACACCCTTGTGGATGAATTTAAGGAGAAGGTTAGAAATACTTTTTGGGGATTTTTGTTCCATGTGATGCTGTATCCATGACATGAAGGATAAGAAACATTAACGTGGATAATGGTTTGAAACATGAGAAGTCACTCATTTATGACATCAAATGAACAAATTGAAAATACAAAAGAAGGGTAAGCCCTTTTCGTTTAGTATTTTAAATTTGTTCAGTTTTCCTTAGGGTTTGTTACATTTGCTTAAAACATACAAAAACAAACAGCAACAAAAAACCTTCTACCTGTTCATAGAAAAAAGGCTTAGTACATAATGTATATAAACAACTAACTTTTGGCTGGGTCTAGACTAAGTTAAAAAAAACCCTGAAATCTCTCTACAGTGTGATAACCAGTGCTAACCCGTTGTCCTTATGTCAAATCTATTTGCTTTCATGTTCTGAAAAACAAAACAAAACAAAAAACCTGTTTTAAACGGTTACACAGCTGATAACAACTTGATAGATAGCAGTTTCAGACTTAACTGCTGGAAACAGATTAACTTGGTATGGTAAACAACATCTGAAAAACTATTGGACTAGTTATACATTTTACAATTAAGTATTTAGTTACACTGACTAAAAATAATCAATCAATCAAAAGCACAGAGTTTATAAAAAGAAGAGGAACAATTAGAGGCTAATTTTGATGCTGGCTTGACAAAGCCTTGTCTGAAATGTTTAAGTTTAAAAAGCTTTGAAATTTGTAGAACAGACTTTATGACCCATAGTTGGGTGGATGAAGATCTATGAAGAGTTGCATTTAAAAAAAAACTGTGCGGGATTTTTGGAAAACTTGACCCAAATGTGCACAACAACTGTAAGAAGGCTTTAACAAATGACAAAACGTCCTTCATGCCCAATGTTTTGTGAACACTTGTAGTTAAATTCCTCTTATTACTGATTTTCCAAAGGCTCAGCTTCCCACAGTAACTTAAAACCTCAACTATTTGAGTGTCAGCCTGCAGCTGTGAAGATCTTGACCCCCTAGAACTTCCACACAGGGAAAAAAAGCTCCATCAAAGCCCACTCTCTAGAATAAGCAACATTACACTGAACAAGACCCATTTGGCTTTTCTATATTAGACAAACACATGGACATGTATAGGCTTCAGCCAACACGACCTTCTGTGCTGTCGTTTTATCCAGAGAGATGTAAATATTTTTTACAGCAAGGCAATTCATTTGGTGGCAATATTTGGTTATTGTGATATGGAAGCAGACAGGGGTGTACAATGTCACAATTTTTGATCGTGGACAATAAAAATGTCTCCACGATCTGCATTTTAAGAAATATTGCAGTTTCATGCTGCAGCGCACATTCTATTAGTTACAGTTCTGGCGCCTCTGTCTCAATATACTCTATAACATGACATACATTCACATCAAATGTTAACTCACGGGACACTGCGCATATTTGCAATCACAAAAGTACATTATTTGCATGTGCTTTAAAGTCTTGCCGGTTAAACATTTCATTCACTTGTTGTTCTGACGTGCGCTTTTTCTGAGTGCGTACACCTGAAGCATGCTCAAACTAAAAAGGCCCTGTCCCAAATGGCACACTTCATGTGCACTTGCGCTCTTGTGGACTTACAATGGCTGCCACGTGCGCATGTCTGTTAAGTCCACGAGACCGTAGGGTGTCCCATTCGTCATTTTAGCTTTCAGAAGGGTGCTCGTGAGCACCCCCTTTGCGGCAGCTACGCACCATTGATGCGCACTGAGGAGAACTCCGCTGCAGACTTCTACACGACAGTCAAAGCGGCATTACGTCACGAAAGTGTGGAGGAAGACCACGAGGGTTTAGGGGGGTGCTTGGGTTTGGGGCGGGGCAAAAGTATCAATTATTATATTATTATTATATTAATTTAAACAATTATTATCAAACTATTATTTAAACTGCATGTATATCAAACAGTGTTTTCTGCGTAAAAATAAGGGTCGTTTTTGGCTTTGGACTAAAACAAAAAGCAGAAGGGCTTATTGAAAAATGCTAAATCATTCTCTCTTCATTCTTTCGCTTTACGCCAGGAATATAGCCATTTCCCCGGTAACCGCAGTAAACAAAGCAGCGCAGCACCTGACTTTGAAACTTGCAGCGCTCATATTTAATCAATTAAACCATAGCCTTTTGAAGTGTAAGCTATATCTCAATTTGCATGTATATTTGTTTTTTTCACCGGTGCACCACATGAGTCTTCTCCTCCCGTCCCATTTCTACCAGTGATCCTTTCCTTCCCGCGGTACTCATCACTGTTGTAGGTTGCCAAGTTGTGGGGACAAATGGGTTGAAATTTGTATGTGTCGATTGTGTGAGAAGGATGCGTTTCATACAAGATCTGGCAACTGGGCAACCTTGGAATTTGTTGACGTGATTATTCGTATAATGAGGTTTGGGCCATACAAATTACGAGAGTTTTGCGGGAGGCGAATGTAGCAAACAAAGTACGCCCAGAGGGATTTTTTTATAGAAAGATTAAACATACGGGAGAAACAAGGGAAAATATTTAAACGGGATGATAGTGGGATAGAATGGTAAAATACGGGAGAATACCGAGAAAAACGGGAAAGTTGACAGGTATGTATTTGTATGTCAAAAAAAGTAAAACATTAATCTAATAACATTATTTAAACATTTGCAATTTTGAGCAAATTAATTTATGGAACCTCTCTTATCTTCATTAAACAGTCTTGAGTAAATACATCTATGGCACTTTCGATGCAGCTTCAGTTTCCTCTGAAGTGGAAAGACGTAGTTTGTTGATACTGATTTCATTTGAATGGTAACAACCATATAGTGTCTTATTATAATCAATTTAACTTAATGTATTGATTAAATTTAAGATTTTGATGTAAATGGCGACATACATTTAATCAGGTTAGGAAAATATTGTCCTTCATAAAGTTAAAAAGTGTAACAGCAATCAAAAAAGATCTGTAAAGCTGCAAAGACTAAAGTCTCAAATCCAAAGAGATATTCTTTATAAAAGTTAAGAGTTAACCACGCCTACCTAAAACGGTTCTTTCTAACACGCCCCCACGCCTACGTCACGATGTGGGAAGATTTGCATAACACCGCCCAAATGTTCATGCAAAGAAAGAAGGCGTAACTTTGATTCTCGGCAACAACGTGCGAATTGTGGGGAACAACGTGGGGAAGTTATGGCCTAATTCCTGCTCGTACCGGCAGGAATTGTAGGTGGGGGGAGTGAATGTACAGCGCTCTCTCCCACCTTCAATACCATGACTGAGGTGCCCTTGAGCAAGGCACCGAACCCCCCAGTACATTTTTCATATTTAAAGGATTTGCCAATGATGATTCAAACGTCAGTTTTGAGCAGTGTAGAGTAGCCTTGTTGTTTGTCATTTCTCCGATCACAAATGCAGACATGGTTTTATGTTTACAAGGCGCACTGCAACGCAACGCGTAAAAAGACAATATAAATCATTATAATCCGTAATTATGTCCCCACTGGATGCAACAAATGCCTCGTTTATAATGGGTTTGAATGTTTTTGTCTCTTCGCTCCAGACCAGACACTGCATCACAATATGGTAAGGGGTGTAACATTTCCGTCACACGCTTGAGGTATTCGGCCAATCACAATGCACTGGATAGCTGGCCAATCAGAGCACACCTCGCTTTTCAGACCGATGAGATTTGTAAAAATGTACGCATTTCAGAAAAGCGGGGCATAGAGGAGAAACAATAATTAATGTGTTTTTGAACCTTAAACCACATAAACATTTCATTACACCAAATAATGTTCTTTTTAGCAACATCATATGACCCCTTTAAATAATCTGATGATTTTATAAGCTTGTGTATCATAGTTATTTTGACAATTTAATTACTACTTCAGTTTCATGTGATAGATTAGCTATTACACTACCTCATCTCATTCTAAAGACATCCATAACGTACCCCAGCAGTAGTCCACTGCTACTCATCAGTAATGGCACAAAAAGCAGCTAAACTTTTGCTTTCCAGAAAAACGGGGCATAGAGGAGAAACAATAATTAATGTGTTTTTGAACCTTAAACCACATAAACATTTCATTACACCAAATAATGTTCTTTTTAGCAACATCATATGACCCCTTTAAATAATCTGATGATTTTATAAGCTTGTGTATCATAGTTATTTTGACAATATAATTACTACTTCAGTTTCATGTGATAGATTAGCTATTACACTACCTCATCTCATTCTAAAGACATCCATAACGTACCCCAGCAGTAGTCCACTGCTACTCATCAGTAATGGCACAAAAAGCAGCTAAACTTTTGCTTTAAAATACACTCGTAGGACCTTGTAAGGAAGTTTGGAATTTTGATGCATTTGGGAAGTCTTTCTCTGATGTGGTATACAGTAGGGCTGCACAATTAATCGAATTTCTAATCGCGATTACAATTATGGATGCCACAATTACGTAATCTTTCAAAGCAGCAATTAATCATCCAAAGTCCACTTATGTTATTCTGCGTGCTTAAGATGGGGTTTTTTCTTTCTACATGTTATCTTAAGGGTTTTTCCCATTATTTGAATTTTAGCGATAATCGTAATTAATAATCGCAATTACAATTTCAAGGGATTAATCGACAATTATGATTTTTGTCATAATCGTGCAGCCCTAATATGCAGGGGATTCCGCTCAGTCTAACCCACTGTAAGAGATGAATGCATTTAATCTTGCCTTCCCCAGTCAGTCAGCCATGTCTATAAAAGGGAATGACCATCATCAACTCCACCACAGGGCAGACAGAGCCTCCTGCTCAATCCTAAACATTTGGATACACTTAAAACCGCTTATAATCTTCTAGCCTCTCAGTTATTTAAAAAAAACAACAACAGTTTTGCTTAATGCCACAGCTATAATCACACATCTAATGAACACTAACATCACATTACATCCCCACTGAGACTGACAGCAATAGCATTAAGCAAACAAGAACAGTCAGAAGGCTTCACACAAAACATATAAGACAACCTGCCTGTCCTTGCTGGAAGGCTTTGAGCCTCTTCTTAAAGCGAGAGGGTAACACAAAGTCGCAGCCGCGTGCCAGCAGTGCCAGCTCCTTCCTCAGGTCAGGGTCCTGCCGTAAAGAGATCTCCTTCATTCTCATGCTGTTGTCGGCTAATGGAGCCAGTGTGGCAGACAGTATGCACTCTGGGGTCAGGATAATCTTGCTCAGTGACTGTCCTGTCTTTATCAGAGCACCAGCTCACTTAATGTTGAACGGCAGCTACTCCCCTCAGCTGTGCAGTAGCCTGAATCACAGCCCTGCCTGTCGCTCCATACGTCCAATAGTGGCTTGCAGAGGTCATACAGTCCTATCCTGAAAAGTCACTGGGGAGATAGGACAAGGGTGTTTGTGTGAGAGCGGCGAAGTTGAAGGGGGTGTGGATCTGCCCTTTTCAGTGTGCATTCCACCACTCTCATAGAGGTTATGTAAAGACACAAACCTGCTCACTTGGAACTCTGTGATTCTGTATCCAGGAGATACAGCAGCTACTAAGATTACAACACAACATAGCAGCTACAACATAGATTAACTGCAATAGGATGCAACATTCTTGTCACGTTCACACACCAGCAGAATACGGTTGTCAGTCCTGCATTTGAGTCCTTAATACGGTTACGTTCACACTAGAGACCTGCGGGACCCAACGCAACAGGGTGCGGCGATGGGCAACTATTGATGGACGAGTGCGGGCGGGAAGAGACTCGTGTGTGTGCGGGATGCGGGAGAATAAAATGATTTGCGGGACTCCCGCAAAATAGAAATGATCTAAACAAAGTGTCTAAAACATATAAATTGTTATTAATCTTTTGCACAAAAGCAAAAAGGGCAACTAATATTAACATTAAAATGATTGACATGCGCAAGCTATGCATAGTTTCTATTTATAACACGTGTTTAAAGGGTAGCGTAATGTAGCCAATCACAGACTCAGCTGTTGATTTCTGGAACGCAATGGCCAATCAGAAGTTAAGTTAGTATCTATTCACCACAGTGTAGTAGCAGTAAGTGTAGACACTGTGAAAGATTTGTGCATATATTTATTGTGTTATAACAGAGCGTTATATAAAATGTTATGTTATAAAATTTTCTGTTAAAATAACAGTGGTTAGTGAATGTTGATGCTTAGCCTAAATAACTAATATTTTATCGGTTATAGTGTTTATGCTGGGATGTAGTGGATCTTAGGAGATGTTACAGAACCATTTCATGTCAATTTCTTTGATGTACTGAAAAAAATCTATATAGATTACTTTTATGCGGGTGGGAATGGGACAAAAAAAAAAGAATGTCGCGGGCGTGAGCGGGACTGAAAAATCTGTCCCGTGCAGGTCTCTAGTTCACACACAGTTTGGTTATTTATCTAATATTTTATCGGTTATAGTGTTTATGCTGGGATGTAGTGGATCTTAGGAGATGTTACAGAACCATTTCATGTCAATTTCTTTGATGTACTGAAAAAAATCTATATAGATTACTTTTATGCGGGTGGGAACGGGACAAAAAAATGAATGTCGCGGGCGTGAGCGGGACTGAAAAATCCGTCCCGTGCAGGTCTCTAGTTCACACACAGTTTGGTTATTTATGGGTGTGACAACCGGATTCTGTAACCAAACTCACACCTGTACATTTTCAGGACTCACAACCGCATTCTCAGAACACACGCGCCGTGTGAACGGAACAGGACTGGACAACTGGTTGTCTGTCACGTCATACAGTGCGAAAGGGAGTCGCTCTGCCGCAACAAATGCACGTCTACCATGTGGTGCGTGTTTTCTTGTGTGTGCTGCGTGTCATCTGAAATTTTTAGATCCCGTCAGTTTTCCACCGGAGCTCCTGTCAGTTTTGTGTTCTGCACGCAATTCAAATGCTCCGCTCTCCACCCAAATTTAAAAGCTGCCGTCGGTTAATGAAGATTTGACGAATTAACTCGCGGCTCGATTGGACTCTTGTCGTGTCAGAAAGTGATAAGACTTTCAGTTTTATGGACATCGCCATCTTTGTCACGGTCGCTATGGTTACTAGTAAGGAATACGGGCTTGACTCCCATTGCACGTTTTGAGTTCCCCCCAAAATTTTTAATTCAGTCATCATTTACTTACCCTCAAGTTGTTTCAAAGTTGTGTGACTTTCTATTTTGTGGAATATAAAATATCATATTTTGAAGCCAATGGGTACCAATATTGTTTGGTTCCCAATGTTTTTCAAAACATCTTTTGTGTTCTGCAGAAGAAAGTCAAACAGGTTTGGAATGACATGAGGGTGATTAAATGATGCTCCAACCTTACTTCATAACATCAGTCGAGTTTTTGAAATAAATCCTTCTGTGAGATGATGTGGCTTCTTACACAGAATAAGGCACGCAACATATTTCATAGTATTTAAGCAGTGATAAAGGCATTGCATTATAAATATACTTTATGAAAATTATAATAAGAACTCAAATAAACCGTATATTGCCGTAGTCGTGTGTTTATTAGTCACGTTGAATCTAGTGTTGGGTCGTTCATTTTGAACGAATTTTTAATGTGACTCGGGAAGAACGAGTCGTCTCGGGGAGTGATTCGTTCAGTCGTGCATGCGCAACATCATATAGGTTCTGTACTGGAATTAGTCAAGTAGTTCACCTGTTTTGAGTCTTCGGGTTTTTCTGAGTCATTCGTTCATCACGTGACAGCCCCATACGCTTTAACCAATGCAGTCTGAGCCGGAAAGAGAATTGATTAGTTCATCTCTCGAGTCTTCGGGTTTTTCGAGTAGATCATTCATCACGTGACAGACCCTTAAGCTTACCCTATGCAGACTGAGCCGGAAAGAGACTTAATAATAACCAACTCTTTATTACCTTTGTTACAACATTCAGTGTTATGGAAAATAACCATCATGACAGAAATTCACACATTTAGAAACTGTAAGAAGTAAAAAGCTACAATTTGAGACCAGAAACGCATCACGTAACTGTAAGAGTAAATAATAATTATAATAATGATGATAATAATAATAATAAACAACTATGCACCCGTTTGTAAAGAAGCTTGTAAATTAACTAATTTCTCTATCCAATGCTGTCATGTCACGTGACAAAAGAATGAACGACTTGAAAGACTCGAGAGATTAACTAATCAATTGTTAATCAGAATGTGCTGCGTGGGAAAAAAAATCTGTCTTTATTAAAAACTGGTTTGACAAAGGTGT
>NW_015505388.1:431077-435674 GCF_001515645.1 Sinocyclocheilus grahami | reverse complement strand
CGTCTCTTCACAATGCACATTCTGTAATTCTAATTTGGAAACAATGCCAGACTTATTTTTTGAATGCGAATATGCAAAGATTTTTGGAAAGAAATATCTTGGCTTGTTTTCTCAGCTTACAACAAACTGTTTAGTTTTGAGGTAATGCAATATTTTTAATTTGGGAATCAGGATCAAAGGAGCTGGATGATATCTTAAAACTGTTAACTCTTTGTGGCCTATTTCATCTTGACAAATGTAAAGTTACTGATTGTATGCCCAATTTTAGGATTTTTTGTATTGATTTTAAATTATTTTCTTAATCTCTCTACTCATCACTTACTAATAAAGCTGCTAAAACTACTGTATTGATGGAAAAAATATTGACTTTGATGTAAGGGTTACCTCCTGTGTATTCTTTGAAGTTGACATTTTATGTGTAATTTTCCATTTGTTATTTTTTATTTAAATTTATGATTTATTTATAAAAAAAAGAAAAAAAAAAGATGTTTAACTTTTTATTTGTTCGTTTTTGTTCTGTTTATATTTCATTTTTATTATTCTTTATATATTTGTATTTTTGTATTCTGGTTGTGTATGTAATTTATTGCTATGACTGTATCCCCTGTGAATGTTATATCTTCAATAAAAAAAAAAAAGAAAAAAAAAAAAAGAACTAATCAATTCTCTTTCTGGCTCAGACTGCTTTAGTTAAGTTTATGGGGCTGTCACGTGATGAACGAATGACTCGAAAAACTTGAAGACTCCATGGATGAACTAATAATTTCTCTTTCCGGCTCAGACTGCATTGGTTAAGTTTATGGGGCTGTCACGTGATGAACGAATGACTCGAAAAACTTGAAGACTCCATGGATGAACTAATAATTTCTCTTTCCGGCTCAGACTGCATTGGTTAAGTTTATGGGGCTGTCACGTGATGAACGAATGACTCGAAAAACTTGAAGACTCCATGGATGAACTAATAATTTCTCTTTCCGGCTCAGACTGCATTGGTTAAGTTTATGGGGCTGTCACGTGATGAACGAACGACTCGGGAAAACCCGAAGACTTGTCAGATGAGAGGTGAGGTGAGCTAATCATAGACTGAAGACCCAGGTAAACAATTATTTAATCTTTTCTGTTTCTTATTGCAGTTTTGTACTGTTTGTAGTGCGATCAACGTTTGCGTTAGTAGACGTGTTAGGGAAGTAACACGTAACAATTTAATTGTATTTAGCTAAAATGAACGAAATGACTCAAAAAAAAGATTCTTTCATTTTGCTGAACGAGACTCAAAGGTCCGAGTCGGTAAAATGATCCGAAATTCCCATCACTAGTTGAATCAATGAAAGCAGTTGAATCTTCTATTTATTCAGCTGCAGCGATGCATTTTCACCCAGCATTTTCTGGGTTTCTTCTGCTAGGCGTATTTGGAGTTTCAGCGCAAGAGCGCCCTCTGGCCTTTGGATGGAGATTTACTGCTGACCACAGAACCGTGCTTCACTGAAAGATACGCATGACAATCGCAGCTTCTGTCGAATCGCGATCTTGATTCCATTTCGATTTATCATGTAGCCCTATTTTCTATATTTAAAAAACAAGTTTTTTTTTTGCTTGGGCTAGTTAAATTAATTTTCGGGCTACCAAAATCTGAAGAGTACCTGCCCGAAGGGCTACCAGGGATTCTGAAATTTTGCGAGCCCTGATATATATATTTTTTTAGGGGTGGGTGCTATACCGGTATGAAAGTGACTACCGGTATTATGTTGTTCCATGATATGGATTTTGCTATACCGTGGATACCGTGATAGATTTATGAATTTAAATTTTGCATGTATATTGTTTTGTTCAAATTGGTATGCTTTGCAAATTGAAAAAACACAAATGACGATAAAGAGTCGAGGCTGAACGTTTTTGTCATCTGTGTGCAACACCGTACTATGCAGGCATTAGTAATCAAACACATAGAGCATCGTAAAAGACCAAATTATATTTAAAAAACAAGTTTTTTTTTTGCTTGGGCTAGTTAAATTAATTTTCGGGCTACCAAAATCTGAAGAGTACCTGCCCGAAGGGCTACCAGGGATTCTGAAATTTTGCGAGCCCTGATATATATATTTTTTTAGGGGTGGGTGCTATACCGGTATGAAAGTGACTACCGGTATTATGTTGTTCCATGATATGGATTTTGCTATACCGTGGATACCGTGATAGATTTATGAATTTAAATTTTGCATGTATATTGTTTTGTTCAAATTGGTATGCTTTGCAAATTGAAAAAACACAAATGACGATAAAGAGTCGAGGCTGAACGTTTTTGTCATCTGTGTGCAACACCGTACTATGCAGGCATTAGTAATCAAACACATAGAGCATCGTAAAAGACCAAATTAATAGAGCACAAATCGCCTACTCCAGTGGTTCCCAAACTGAGGGATTGTGTACAGTCAGCAGATTATTTTTCAAAATAAACCTCTGCAGGGTGATAAAGACTACACGGTGTAATTTTCCAGCTTATGCGGCCACTTGCCGATAAGTAAATAATTGAGCGCAAAATATTAATTTGTCATTTTAATGACCTCATCATGACTCGCAGTACTCGCTTGAGCGCGATTGAAGAATCAGAGTTGTATTGCAGGGAGCCATGTAGAAATATAAATGAACGATGCATGGTTCTGCTCTGAGCATGTAAATTACAAGTTTGTGAAAGGACTTCCAGTGTCAGGTAAATGTAAAGCAGATTATGAATATGCTTAAGATTTACAAATACCAAAACAACGTGTCTACACCAGACGCTAGACGCTAAAGCAAATAGAACCCAGTGATGTTCTAATAGCGACAAGACAAATCCATGACAGCAAACTGATGCCGCGTTCTATTTCTGACGAACGCCAGCGCTCTGACACAAAGGACCATTTCAAATATTCATAAAAATGGTTACTGAGCAGCAAATCAGTATATTAGAATGATTTCTGAAGGATCATGTGACATTGAAGACTGAAGTAATGATGCTGAAAATTCAGCTTTGATCACAGGAATACAGTACCCTATATCTTAAAACTAGAGCCCGACCGATATAGTTTTTTTGGGGCCGATACCGATATTAGGGAGTAAAAAAGGCTGATCTCGATATATCGGACGATATTCTTTGTGTATATTTTAGTTCAGTATCAGTCAAAAACTTTGGACACTTTCCCATTCGAGGGTCCAAACATTTGACTGGTAGTATATATAGAATACAGTATATACATAAATATAATATATATACAAACACATTTTTTGCAATGATCACTCAAATGTGGTGATCAAACACTTATAATGACGTGACAAAGATACATAATGGAGGCAGGGCATTTAACAATTTAACAAACTTTATTATCCAAAATGAGTCTGACATCAGTGCACTGAACAGTAAAGTTGAAGTTTATTCAACTTTAATTCAATTCACTTCCATTCAACTTTATTACTTTGAAGTTTATTTCACTTCGGAACATTCATTCACGGATTTGCGCTACGGTCTTCACACACAGACGAAACTTACTAGAAAAGTGTGACATAATATACCTCTATAAATAAATACAATATAAATTCATGTCTCGCGCACTTTAATGCCCTTTGAATGTAACATGTACGTTCCCTTGGAACTGGAATCATGGCGGAATTTCAAGTCCACTTCGCAGGGCACTTATGGTCGAATAAGACAACGCTTGAATGCTGCTGCCTGAACAAGAGACCTCCTTACTGAAGTGAAAGTGTTGACTGGTGTCACTATCTCGCGAACGTGCCGGCGGATCTCCACCAAATTCGGGGGATCCCTTCAGCGCGAGGAACCCTCTCGAACGCCACCCTCCGTGTGTCGGTGTTGATCGGTCGGCGACGGACCACGAATTTAACCACCCGTAACTCCCGAACCCCAGGGGCTATCGACGCGGGGGTGGTCTCATTCGAAAGCGGGCCTCAAGATGTACACTCGATTCGCATTCGAGAGGGTTCCTTGAGCTGAAGGAATCCCTCGAATTTGGTGCGGATTCGCCACGCCGTTATGGAGATATGGCCGTTCAAAGTTTTAATGGTTTTCCATAGACTTAAGCTTTAAAGCGTTTCATCCAGGTCGCCAGTAGCAAACAATGGAGCGCGCTCTGCTGGACAAACTAATTACACCATTTCAAGCATTTTATCTGCATTATATGTTTTGTAAAAAAATATTTCATATCGGCGCCATATTAGCCGATACCGATATATCGGCAACAGGCTCGTATCGGCCGATAACATCGGCAAAACGATATATCTGTAGCATCTGGACCACTCAAACACACAATATATATTTTGTTAGCTAGATTTAACAAATACTCTGTAACACCCCAGGAAGCCGAACAGGCCCCTGGTTCCATGGCAACCCTGACACCCGATACATTTACGACCTCCTGGAATTTAGGTGAAGAAAATCGCTTCCTTGCCCATAAGGAAAATCCACAAGGGAAGGACTTTTCTTTGCTAATTAATTAATAGGAAAACCTTTCTTTGAATGAACACACATGATCCTTCAGGTCATTGGGTATATTATTGTCATCGTGTATTTTGTCTTTGAAATTGTATACTGTTATGCAGGCTTATAATC
>NW_015505388.1:428884-430947 GCF_001515645.1 Sinocyclocheilus grahami | reverse complement strand
ATATCTACAGCGGATCTAAAATATTCATAATTAATTATAACTAGTTATGATTAATTATTAATATTTCCCATGAGCTGATTCATTACATATCGGTCGGGCTCTAGTTAAAACATTCAAATAGTTATTTTAAATTGACAATTTTACATTTCAATACAAAAGGGGGGCCCGGCAGAAAAAGTTTGGGAACCACTGGCCTTCTCAAACACACAATATTTAATTTAATTCATACAGGCATGTTGCACGTTTGCACTTTTTGAGAAAAACAATGGCACAATAATAAAAAAAAATCTTCAGGTCTATGTCCAATCCCTCACTTTGTCTAGTTATATAAAAGGTTAAAATATTTTGCCTGTAATTTTTTTTCTTATATCACAATACAATATCGATATTGCCTGGACAGTGTAAAATATCATATGAATTTTTAGCTCATGTCGCCCACCCCTAATATATTTTATATATATATATTATATATATATATATGTATTATTTTTTATATGATTAGAGCTGAATGCACTTTGCATCTGAGACATGTAACGTCAACCAATTATCTGCATGGGATGACTGAGATGTGCTGGATATTAGAGAAATAGTGCAGAGCTCACAGCTCAGACCACTAAACACAAATCCGTTCTAAATCACTATATAGAGGAATTAAAACATCTCAAAACAATATGCACTGTATAACATGTATAATGCAGTATCTACCTATTGTGTCAAATTCAAAAAGCACCATGTATTTAGATAATAATTTAAGCAATTTTAGAATTATTATTAATAAACTGCAACTGCAGAATTAGCCAACATCAGGCATATATGCTACCGACAAAGATAGTTGTTTGTTTCTGATCAGGAATAACACCATTACTGAACTTTAATGTAGTTTAATATCTATTATTGAATTTGCACCAGGCAACCCTCTACATTGCGAGTAAATCACTCGCATATGCGACTAAATCTTCACTCGACTAAATTATGTCTAATATTAGCCAATTGCTAATAAATTCTCAGATTTTACTCGCCAGTGTGTGAGTTGGAGGCTAAGTATAAGTTTAGCTCAGATATATTTTCACTCGCGTAACACTCTGACTGAGCGCATCAGAGTTTCACTCTTCGTCACGCGATCTGTGCTGTTTTTCAGTTCATCTGAATGGATGTGCAACACACCTGTATTGAACGTACCGTAAGCTCTAGTGTGAAGGCGCACGACTCGCCGTCGCTTTGTTTCACACACACGCAGCGAGAGAGAGAGGGAGAGAGAGAATTGACGCTCTACCTATGCGCGCTACATGTAAACAATATTCTATGTTGTATTTTGCTGTCAAAATAATGGAGTTCCTTTGGAATTCTTCCGCTTTTAAGAACTACCGCTTTCTCCGCTAGTTGGCGGAACTAATGCGCAAACGGCAATCTCATTGGCTGGTGCTCACCTATTATCGTCCCTGTTTTGATTTCAGCAAATCAGTTTGAACGAACCCACACAACCTGATTAATATTCATGAATCCAGTAGCTCAATAATCCTTGGTGCGTTTTATATTGTTCTTATTAGTAGAATTCGTATCTTTATTATCTTATCAGTATTTCTGTTAGTTTTTCCCCAATTTTTTTTTTTTTTTTACAGAAACACTGAATGACCAAAAAAGCACCACCACCAGTCCGAAGTTCAGTTAAAATGACTAATATGCATTCATACATGGTTACCAAGTTTTAATTCTAATTACAAAAGTTCTATCATTAAATAACATTGATTATCATATTATAGTGCTTGAATGACTGACTGACTGATGTTAAGAGTGTACTTTCAGATATTTATAAAACGGTGCCATTTCACAAACTCATACACACACATATATATATATATATATGTATGTATATATACGTATGTGTATATATATGTGTGTGTGTGTGTGTGTGTATATGTGTGTATGTATGTGTATATGTGTGTGTGTGTATGTGTATGTATATGCATATGTATGTGTGTGTGTATGTATGTATGTGTATGTGTGTGTGTGTACACTGTGTGTGTGTGTGTGTGTGTGTGTGTGTGTGTGTGTGTGTGTGTGTG
>NW_015505388.1:424111-428874 GCF_001515645.1 Sinocyclocheilus grahami | reverse complement strand
ACAGCAGACTGGCAGAACAAAAAGCCTGAATTAGCCCTCATCGAAAGGTGAAAAAAAAAACTACACAAGAATTACTGCCTATGTTTTGTTTATTTTGCTTTCCAAGGCCACAGCTTCCAGCCATTCCATGGCTTATTATAGATGACAAGTCTTAGTTAGTAGCACAGCGTAGAAGTATTGAATTCAAAGAATGATGGCTGAAGCAGTTGAGGACTATTAAAAGACCCAACATACTCTGTTTGGGCAATCCTAAGAAACAAATGTAGTCTTCAGTCCTTTAACAAACATCCGCTCCCAGACTGACTGCAATTACATCAATTCTCTCCAACTGTGTTGATCCAAAGAAACTTAGCCTCTGAGGCTGGGCGTTGTGCATCTGAAAATCTCTTTCTTATGCCCATTATTGTTTTTAAAACTAATTGGATTAATAAAAGCAGACTTTAGTGACAACTGATCTGCCATAAAAGTGAGCGAATATGTCCTGAAGGCTTGGAGCCAGAGCATCTAACAAAGTGGTGCAAAAATAAAGCCCTGCCTGGCTTAAATAAGCATTTTTAGATGTCAGATCATCGAGTCCACATTCTTCCACTCATTCTAGTAGAAAGAGTTCCTGTTGTCATCCAATGGCAGAATACTGGACACATTTGATAAGCCTAATTTTCTCACTAACTGTTTTTGAAGTCCTTGCTCATCATTCCATTAAAAAATACAGAAAAACAACAAAAGGGCCAAAGTAAACTTGCTGGTGAACATCAATATTAGAAGAGTCAATATTTTTGTTTGTCATTTGGGTCTATTGGAAAGTTTTCTCCTAACAGCACTTTCCCCTTCATTTGGCTCAGTGTTTGTGCTATACGTAAAACAACTCTCCACTGTCAGAGAAGCTGGTACTAACAGAACGAGAAAAAGATCTGTCTGAACAAGAGGTGGCAGCTGTCTGTGCAGCCAGTGCCAATTTCCAAACAAAGCTATGTGTCCAGTCAGTAAAGCCAAGTGGTTGAAGAGAGGATGACCAGCAAGGCAAAAGTGAGGAGCACTAACAAACATGCTACAATTCAAGTGCTGTAGGGAAGAAAAATATAAACACTATGTGACAACTGTTCAGATAGGAGGCTGTAAGAGTTATAAACTACTATCAAAAGTCAAACCAAACTTCCAAATAAAAGCTACAAGTCAAAATCCCTTTGCATTGCATACCATCTGAATATAAAGACAGGGAGAAGAACCAAAATGAGACTTTATCAAGGCAGAAATGTGTATCAAAGTACACAAAATGCTCTTGATTCCTAATATACAACTTGATTAGAAGGACTAACACTTCTGATAAAATGGATCCTTTTAATTACCCATACTTTAAAACAGGCTATATGCCCATGGTCAGTTTAAATTCTGTACAGCAGAACTGCAGAACACAAAGCCTGAATTAGCCCTCATCGAAAGGTGAAAAAAAAAAACTACACAAGAATTACTGCCTATGTTTTGTTTATTTTGCTTTCCAAGGCCACAGCTTCCAGCCATTCCATGGCTTATTATAGATGACAAGTCTTAGTTAGTAGCACAGCGTAGAAGTATTGAATTCAAAGAATGATGGCTGAAGCAGTTGAGGACTATTAAAAGACCCAACATACTCTGTTTGGGCAATCCTAAGAAACAAATGTAGTCTTCAGTCCTTTAACAAACATCCGCTCCCAGACTGACTGCAATTACATCAATTCTCTCCAACTGTGTTGATCCAAAGAAACTTAGCCTCTGAGGCTGGGCGTTGTGCATCTGAAAATCTCTTTCTTATGCCCATTATTGTTTTTAAAACTAATTGGATTAATAAAAGCAGACTTTAGTGACAACTGATCTGCCATAAAAGTGAGCGAATATGTCCTGAAGGCTTGGAGCCAGAGCATCTAACAAACAAAGTGGTGCAAAAATAAAGCCCTGCCTGGCTTAAATAAGCATTTTTAGATGTCAGATCATCGAGTCCACATTCTTCCACTCATTCTAGTAGAAAGAGTTCCTGTTGTCATCCAATGGCAGAATACTGGACACATTTGATAAGCCTAATTTTCTCACTAACTGTTTTTGAAGTCCTTGCTCATCATTCCATTAAAAAATACAGAAAAACAACAAAAGGGCCAAAGTAAACTTGCTGGTGAACATCAATATTAGAAGAGTCAATATTTTTGTTTGTCATTTGGGTCTATTGGAAAGTTTTCTCCTAACAGCACTTTCCCCTTCATTTGGCTCAGTGTTTGTGCTATACGTAAAACAACTCTCCACTGTCAGAGAAGCTGGTACTAACAGAACGAGAAAAAGATCTGCCTGAACAAGAGGTGGCAGCTGTCCGCGCAGACAGTGCCAATTTCCAAACAAAGCTCTGTGTCCAGTCAGTAAAGCCAAGTGGTTGAAGAGAGGATGACCAGCAAGGCAAAAGTGAGGAGCACTAACAAACATGCTACAATTCAAGTGCTGTAGGGAAGAAAAATATAAACACTATGTGACAACTGTTCAGATAGGAGGCTGTAAGAGTTATAAACTACTATCAAAAGTCAAACCAAACTTCCAAATAAAAGCTACAAGTCAAAATCCCTTTGCATTGCATACCATCTGAATATAAAGACAGGGAGAAGAACCAAAATGAGACTTTATCAAGGCAGAAATGTGTATCAAAGTACACAAAATGCTCTTGATTCCTAATATACAACTTGATTAGAAGGACTAACACTTCTGATAAAATGGATCCTTTTAATTACCCATACTTTAAAGCAGGGATGGACTGGGAGTAAAAAACGGCCCTGGATTTTCTCCCAAATAGGCCCACCACAACTACAAACAGTCGCTACTATCTCACAATATTACAGCAATCCTATCGCATTTATAACATCACAAAACCCATGGTGACCCTGCTGACAAAAACAATAGAAACCATCACAGAAAGTCAAATGATTTCCACTACAAATACCATTACAAACCATCACATTTTAACCATTAATTAATGGTTTCCTGTAGTGTGCTTTGGGACATTACATTAGGATTTAGTGGCTTTAACAAAAGCAATGAATAGAAGGTGACCAATTACCAGTAGAGCCCAACAGGCGCCATTACAGTTTCCATTAAAACCAATACAATTTTCATTACAACCAGTAAAACCATTACAAATTATGTGATGGCTTCTATTTTTTTTTCAACAGAGGATTGAAATAAATGTATTATTGTATGAACTAAAATACTTGAAATCTACATAGAGTTGAATGCAAAATGTATATGACCATGATAAACATAAACAAACCTAGAATCTAGAAACCTGAAACAACAGAATTCCTCAATTTGAGTATTCATATGTCTGTGTGTACGTCATGTTAATCAGACTAATCACCTCATAGGCTACTTCATTTACTCAATAGCTCTCAAATGTAACCCGTTGTAGAACCGCTGCGGTCTCTTTATGAATGAATGGAATATTCATGCCAGTCAATGCGGAGTGATAAATAGCAGTGGACGCTCGGACCTGGGACTTTACTATAGTGCTATAGGCTACATGCTGTGCATAGTGAGAGAGACGGGCAAAGGTAACCTGACGTATGTTTGCTTTTTTTCCTTTTAGCTTCTCCCAACCGCCTTTATCTTCACGTCTTTTGCTTGCCATCACGAGCCCACACTCCTTTGCATCAGTTTCGGTTTCTTATAAGCGAAAAAAGATTGCATTAGCGCCCCCTTTTGTCGGTCGTCAACGTCTCTTAATCTGACACTTTTTCTTTGATGATGAACCAGCCAGGCCGACGGCCGTTCTGGACTTCTCCAGAATGTCCAGATGGCCAGTCCGCCCCTGCTTTAAAGGGAAGACAGCCCTCTACGAACACCTTGGCAATTGAATCGCCATTGGCTAGTAAATTTTTTAGTTTCCTCGCCAGACTGAGATATATATATATATATACACATGTATGTGTGTGTGTTTGTTTGTAAAATGGCACAGTTTTATAAATATCTGAAAGTACACTCTTAACATCAGTCAGTCAAGCATTATAATATGATAATCAATATTATTTAATGATAGAAATTTAGTAATTAGAATTAAAACTTGATAACCATGTATGAATGCATATTAGTCATTTTAACTGAACTTCGGACTGGTGGTGGTGCTTTTTTGGTCATTCAGTGTTTCTGTAAAAAAAAAAAATTGGGGGAAAAACTAACAAAAATACTGATAAGATAATAACGATACGAATTCTACTAATAAGAACAATATAAAACGCACCAAGGATTATTGAGCTACTGGATTCATGAATATTAATCAGGTTGTGTGCGTTCGTTCAAACTGATTTGCTGAAATCAAAACAGGGACGATAATAGGTGAGCACCAGCCAATGAGATTGCCGTTTGCGCATTAGTTCCGCCAACTAGCGGAGAAAGCGGCAGTTTTTAAAAGCGGAAGAATTCCAAAGGAACTCCATTATTTTGACAGCAAAATACAACATAGAATATTGTTTACATGTAGCGCGTCTCTCTCTCTCTCTCTCTCTCTCTCTCACTGAGGTTGTGTGAAACAAAGCAACGGCGAGTCTTGCGCCTTCACACTAGTTTACGTGATGTTAAATACAGGTGTGTTGCACATCCATTGAGATGAACTGAAAAACAGCACAGATCGCGTGACGAAGAGTGAAACTCTGATGCGCTCAGTCAGAGTGTTACGCGAGTGAAAATATATCTGAGCTAAACTTATACTTAGCCTCCAACTCACACACTGGCGAGTAAAATCTGAGAATTTATTAGCA
>NW_015505388.1:403902-423361 GCF_001515645.1 Sinocyclocheilus grahami | reverse complement strand
CACACACACACGAGCGCGACTTTAGCACTAGATTTAGCAACTTTCAGACCATTTTAGCGACTTTTTTTCCATAGAACATTCATACTGACAAACCTACCAACTTTTTGGATAAACCTTAGCTATGGTTCAGTTGGAAGTAGGGATGTCAATTTTCGATAATTTCCATGATCGATCGTCGTTTAAATTAACTATCAATTAATCGCTAACCTTAATGCTGCAAAATGCGTCTGCCCGTCATGACAGGATGTGCAAGTTACTCAAAAAAACAACAACCCCGCTTTCTCACCCGATTTAAAGGGGATTTAGTCTGAGATTTGTTTGAGATAATTTTACTTTGTTGACTGTTTCCTATCCCGTCACGGACACCGCTGAACGCGCCTCTTTTAAATGGTTTCGTGGTGCTCGTTGTTGTATTTTAAAACACAATTGCAATGTTTTCAACTGGCATTATGGCATTTAAAATAAAATTATCCCAAACGTAGCTGTGGCGCGTGTGGTTGTGCTGCGCAGTCAGTGAACCGCTTCCATCGGCACTGCTGCAGCAAAACACACTGCTGCTCACATGAAACATTATCATGCGAGTATTATGACCAGTACTTAATGTACCTGTTCCGGACACACCGTCATTCACAGCCGCTCGCACGTGTTTTGTGCATGAGCCGCACGCAGCCCAAAATTAAACAGCTTAATTGACCATCGATAGCGCAAAGTTGTAGTATTTCCTCAGCAACCAGCACGGATCAGCTCCAGGCATGACGAAGCAGATATCGTCCTCTTTTGGAAGGCCAAACAAAGTAGTTTCGCTTTCACAATGAATCACACAGTGCCTTCACGACATGGCGGTGGCAACAACAATACTACAGTGAGAATAAAAGTTACGCCTTCTTTCTTTGCGTGAACATTTGGCGGCGTTATGCAAATCTTCCCACATAGTGACGTAGGTATGTGGGGGCGTGTTAGAACGAGCCATTTTAGGTAGGCGTGGTTGACTTAACTTTTATAAAGAATATCTCTTTGGATTTGAGACTTTAGTCTTTGCAGATCTTTACAGATCTCCTTTATGCACCAAGAGCTTGTAACACTCCAAAGAGAATAGAAAAATGGAAATCGCATCATATGACCCCTTTAATTAAAGATATCCATGCACAATCCAATTTATGGGCTCTGAAACCTCAGCAGCAAAGTCCACCAGCATCGCTGGACAGTGCATGATGACAGTCATTACCATTCCAGGGATTGACAGCATAGAGATTCGCCCACACATGAACACGATTTCTTTACACAAAAGACATGCAGGGTTCACAGAGCTCATCTGACCAGAGCAGGAGCCCTACATCCACTGACCAGAAGATGCAAAAGCCATTCAGCATCCTCTTGTGGCTAAACTGAGAAAAAGTAATTTAACCCTCTCTCAGTGGTAAACTGGCTGTTAATAAAACGTGTAGGACCATCATATATGAGAGCATTTCTTGAAATGTTCTTCTGTTTCTATATTAATATGTAGAAATGCATTTGGCAAATGCTTTTTACCACATGACATACTAGTGGAAAAATAAAATAAATCCGATTATGTTTGCGTGAAATGAGGGATTAATAGAATTGAGATTGTTTAATATTAAAGTAAATATAAAACTTTCTTTATTCTAATTTCTTTAGACTAATCAGGGCTCAACAGCGTAAGCTTTTCACGTGCATTTGCAACTAAAAACAGATGTGTGCAAAATGTATATAGAAACGTATGAAAAAAAAAAAAAAAAAAAAAATGTAGGCCAATAAATAATTACATAATTATTAAATACCGTTTGAGGCAGTAATATTTTAAAGTTGTACTTTTGTAATAATTAATTTTGCATGTAAATGTCTCCCTTTATTAAGGAAAAAAAATTATTATTTGATCAATTTTAATTTCTCTCACAGGTGAAAGCACAGATGCTTTACCTTCTTAGTGCTGACAGAGCGTCGCAAGGCCCTCGCATTCACTCCTGCTCTGTTATTGCTGCCACTCGCAGATGGCAGGGTTGCTGAAGGAGGGCTGCACTGAGCACCAAGGGCCGCAGTCATCCTCTCGGTCGCAGTAATCTTCGAGGCAAAGATGTTGTTGTTGTTTTCTGTTAATAACAATGTGCTTGTGCCCTTGAAATCAGCGTGGCTTAGATCTATTTCTTCCCCTTTCTTGATTTTGTTGAGGTAGTCTTTTAGCATCGCCTGAGTACTTGGCTCACTCAACCAAAAGAGGAAGAGCTCGTCGACCTTCATCTTCAGGACAGGCTGAAGTGTTTGTGGTGATGCCATTTCTGGTTTACTTCATGCAGCCAAGATCCACTCAAAAAAGATAAAAATAACCTAAAGAATAATGCAGAAAGGACAGTCAAAACACACTAAGCAATTCACAAATTACTGCTCATTAATTCAATTTATATACATGCATCTTTATGTTTTGTAAATATTTCTTTGTAACGTACTAAACAATTACTGTATGCCATTGTGTCAAGAAATTATGATTATTAATGCATATGAAAATATAAAACATAAATTGTTAATGAAAAATATTTTTTTCTCTAACACATGGAAATATGTGGAATTTGAAACATTTGACAATTGCTAAAGTTTTAGCAGAAAATGTATTTACTGAAATTATTATAATTATTTATTTTTCATGCATACACACCAGCCAAAAAGAACATAAACAGCTGCTGCTGCGACTTCTTCTCTCTCAACCAAGCTCCTTGAATTAATGTATTCTTTACAAAAATTACCATAGTAATTTAGGTCCTACCAAAACATCACTTTCCTCTTGCAAGTTAGTGTTAGTACTGAAAAAATTGTAACTTCGTGTTCGCTTCTTCTGTAATAAATAACAGATATTGAACTCGATGGCAGTAAGGTTTCACGGATTTCGCATTTTACTCTAACGTTACTATGATTTTACAGTATTAATGACTATGGTATTGCGACGCATACTGGATTCTAAACATCCCACCACGGAGGACGAAACTGGAGAACACACTGAAAATATCTTATTTAAATTCACCTTATGTTTCTCACAATTCCACACATAAACCTAAAGAAAGTGTTTAAACACAACCATCGCAAAAAAATAGCTGGTTTGTAGCTGTTGCTAGCTGACCTCACGCAGCATATACTTCCACAGCTAACGGACAACGGGTAAATAATTACATAAACATCGCCAGTATTCCATAACATAGATAAAGAAACGGATTTTTAATCGGTAAACTCCACAGAATTAAAGGTAACTGATTTGCATTACTCTACCTGCAGTTATTAGGATGAGTTTTGGCTGTTATCGTAGACGGGGTTACACTTTGAATCAAACTCTCGTTTCAAGTAACCGGGAAAAGTTTATATCGCGAGAGCAGCGTCCATGCGCGAACGACTCGTTCGTTTGAATTGGTTCTTTTAAAGGAATCAATCGAGCCGATTCGCAAGAAGAACGCGTTCGAACTGCTGGAGTTACCGTTTGAATGGAATAGAGAGTTGAATAATGCGAGTTACTGGATGAAGCGAACGTTTTCTGATCTTGCTCGACTCCAAACGTGTATCACTGTTTAAAAGGAAAGATTTCTGTCTTAAGATGATAAGGTTACTGGAGGAATATCACTCAGCAGTCCCATGCAATGTTTTTTCCATCATCACCATCATCAGCAAATGAAAGATTTATTCATTTTTTTCTATGAGGGAAAATATATTTTTTTTGTTCAAACACGATGTGTTTACTTTAATGTTCTTGGACTGCATTTAACTAACCTAATAACTAGAAAATAAGTGTTATTCATCTGATGTGCTACCCCAGCAGTATTTTTTATTATTTAGCAAATGAAGTTTCTATTTGAATACTTTTACGTACTTTACTTAGGCTATTTAATTTAAAATGTAGACATATTTTATTCCATAGCTATTCCACCCTGTACCTCATGATTTTTTAATAAAAGCACAAAAGCACGTTTTCTTTATAAAAAAAAAACATTTAGATTTGTAATTCACATAATAAATCAATGCTTGGAGGGAAGAATGGATTTCACAAGGCACTTCAATTGCTCTCAGATGTTTGGATACTTTATTTGAGATCACAATGGGAAATGGGAACGATGCTTATGTCTTTGAAAATCCATGGAGATTTTCTCATGCTGATGTTAACGGTACAGTATGGAGGGAACTTGCATTGCTCAATATAATTACAAAAATAAAATGTTTTTGATAGACAAGCACCATCCTTTAGTTTTGTTGCACCTGTCTTTTTATTTTTACTTTTCAGAAAATACATTGTGTCTGTTTCAACATATGAATATAGGGAATGTGTATACTGAAAAAAATATTATTTAGAATCACTGAATCAACCAAAATATAAATGTATACCAGCAAAATACATTCTAATCAGGTAAAAATGGCTGCAGGCTACAACTTTTTACAGTTGTATGACCTGCAGAGATCGTACTTCACCAGAACACCCTCACACACACACACACCCTCACACACACACACACACACACACACACACACAGTACATTATTACAACATTTAAAGTAGAATTTATATCAGTTAGTACATTAATGCCCAAAACGCATTATATATACAGTATAAATATATATATATCAGATGGCTGAGCAGAAATCTGAAACACATCTTTCTATGGCTACAGTCACCAGGCAAGACCGCAACATCTAATTTTGCTTTTAACTTTGGGAAACCTTTCAGGTCTTGTACTTAAGCGCTGGTTATGATTTACAAGCATGTTGCATGAGAACTGCACTAAAAATACATTTCCATTTTGAGTTCACAGAGAAGTTTTATATTTATTTTACAGCAAGGTACTGAACTATAAACATAATTATGCGCATATTCCTTTTATTGTTTTATTTAATCACACTCAAGTACCAAGGTCAAGTAGCATGTCATCAATATTAATCGAAGAACGTCACAGTATTTAAAGCTATTTGTTTGTTGATGTGCTATTAACTTTATTTAAAGGCAGATAAGCCCGTTTCCTTTCAAGATAAAAAGGAATGAACATTACATCATGAATTATTTCATGCATTAACTAAATTGCCCCCTAAATGCTTCCTACAAAAATGAGTAACCTATTTTAGAAAAATGTGTTTAATCTATTAATTAACTTGAGATTTCAATCTAAGGTTTTGCCTCAAACATGAGAAAAAAAGTCATGCGATACCCCCATAATTCTGAACAAAGAGCCTGTTCTTTCCCTGACATGCCCGCATGCCATGTGAATGTGGAAATAGATTTTGGTTAATTTTGCCAAAGAGGGTACAGCATATTCATCCCTGGTTAAAAAGAGGTTGGTTGAGCCCCCCCAGGGGCCTGGGGACCTGGGCCCCACCTTTGAACACGCATCACATCAGTCTTTCATTTCAGCTCCCAGAATTTCATCATTCATTTCACATTATCTTAAGCTCTCTCATAGGGAGCTTTGCTTGCTGTCGAGACGCCTCTGTTGCTTCAAGATCTCTTTGAATAATTCAGAAAAAGCAGGAGAAGATTAGAAGGCATTCGATTTGACTGCGTGAAGAATCAGTCCAACAACTCCCATCATAGTTATCAGTGGATCCGTGCTCAGGCAGACTGTGGTAGTTGTGGTTCACATGTATTTACTGTGGTGTAATATCTCATTGATGTGAGTGACAAGGTGGAGATTGAGAATTTAACTCACCTCTGCATCATGAAAATCAATGGAAGTATAAATACAGTTTAAATGTCATAAAGGTTGTCATTCAGGGCTATAGTCTGAGCTCGGCACAGCTCACGTTCAGAATTTTAGAATATGAATGATCTGAAGAATTTGAGCTGAACGCTGTAAAATGGACAATCTAAAAGGCAATAGTTTATATAGTCAAATTTACAACAAAAAAAAGGAGACAAGGTTAAAATGTACAGTTATACATTATACAGGTAAATCTTGCTTTTTGTGTATTCTATTCACCAACATGCACAGGAAAATAAGTAGCTTTTGCAGTAAAATGAAAGAGACCGCTATTAACAACCATTAATGGCCTGCAAAATCAGAGCTTGAAGTGAACATGAGGCAAATTGTCATCAGTAATACCACATTGAATTACTTTGTCTGCCTAAGTATTAATAATAACCATTTAATTTGAGAGATTATGTTATTATTATTTTAAAAGGGCCATAATTTGTCATGAAATTAATCACACATTGAAACATAATTTTTTTAATGAGCATGAAAATTCAGTGATGTCTTATCAAAGGCAGCAAACTGTGATCGTTCAATAGAGGCAATATTCTCTTTATCTCTGCCAAAGAATGTCTCCTTTGACCACAGCAGGATCTAATTTGTGAGCATCTTCACTATATGTGATAAAAATTCTAAAAGTTCTCAAAAATTCACCCTGACAAGTGTTTCCATCTGGCTCATGTCCATATATATATATATATATATATATATAAAAAAAAAAAAATATGTATATATATATATATATATATATATATATATATATATATATAAATATAAAAAAAAAAAAAAAAATATATATATATATATATATATATATATATATATATTCATATGTGAATATTACATACATACATATTATACAGTATGTGTATGTATTAGGCTTGTGCGATAATGACAGAAATTTATACCTTGATATTTTCTATAACGATAACGATAATTAGATGATATTTTGCTGAACGTGTTATTGTGCTGGTACTTTGGCATGTTTAGGACTGAAGTGGACAGCTGACTCTCAGAGCTTTTGATGTATTCTGTGCAGTGATTAGTTAGCAGGAGTAACAGAAATTAACTTTTCCAATATATTTTAATAGATTTTTACCTTTTATGGGGATTGTTACCTTTATAATGACAATTTTTTTCTAACCTAATTAAATGTATGTATCATCTTTTGTGTCAAATTCTAACCAATAAATTCAAATAGTAAGACACTATGGGCTGTTACCAATCAAATTAAATCAGTATCAACAAAATTTGTGTTTGCAATGCACAGAATCTGCATCTGAAGTGGCATTTAGATGCATTTACACAGACTGTTTTATGCAGGACATGAATGCAGTTAACCTGCAGTTACAAATGCATAAATAATTTTTGATGTTTAAAAAAAAAACGTTGAATGCTGATATTTGAAATGATTTTGGGGAAAAAAAGGAAAAATAATTTAAATATAAACCTAAAATCGGCAGTAGGTGGTGACAAATCACTGCATGAGTGAGTCATTGAGTCATTCATTCAACCGATTCATTCAAACAGCTGATTGATTTAGTAACAAAACATTACTGTCCTGTGTTGCTCAGAGACGCAAAACAGTTGTGCTGTGGCTGTTATTAAAACTATTTTCATTGATGAAATAGAGCAAAAGGAACTTGTGTCTAAAATGTAGGTCAATTAATATTAACTTATTACCTTATTAAGTTTTGTCAAATCAATATCACATTTGAAATCGTACAGATACTTGGAGAAAAAACAGTATTCATTGTTTGATATTAACTACATCAGATTATATAAATAAAAGTCATACGGGGGCATATTTCCCCACTTATCTTGAATTATGGGGGAATTCTAAACGTATTCTAATAGACTAAATCACACAGTGAAAGCGTGAACTGTAAATATGCATGCGCAGAAGTCTAACCTACATCTCAGTGCACTCTCTGGGTGTGTTTTTGTTTGATTTTTGCAGTATACTCGATCATTTAAATAACAATTACGATATTATCATAGACGATATCGCACACCCCTAGTGTGTATGTAATGTGTGTATGTATGTATGTAGGCTATGCAGAGCCGATCCTCCCTATATGCAAAGTACGCAAGCTGCGTAGGGCCCTCGAAACACCAGGGGGCCCCCTTGCTATCAAAGATGATTTAATTTTAGTTTTGTTTTTGAATTTGGCCAGCGGTTATGAAAACCGCTTATGTCATTTCTTTTAATGCGGTGCGCTGTCACCCTTTCTACGTAAAAATCAGTCAAATCATGTAACGTGAATGTCATACAGTGTCTTACTCGAGACAAAAAAAAAAAAGGTTTGAAAGTGTACCGAGCCGCGGAAGAGACACCGTTCCCCCCTCCCCCCTCTTACTGTATATGTATGTGTGTGTGTGTGTGTGTGTATAATTAATTCTGAAATTTACTAGCATTTTTTTCTTTCAAACTTTCAACCCTTTATGGAAATATATGTATATATCTACAGCTCAGGGGCCTTGTGTCTGTCAGATCACATTATCTCATGAAAACCTGTTCTGTCTTATTCCTAAAACATTATTCCACCTCACCTTCTCTGAGACGTTTGTCATTATGTCTAGGATGTAAAGATTTCTTATAATTAGGCCATGAGTCAATCCACTCAAAGTGCGTCAGTTACAAATGTGCGGTACCATGGAAAGAGATATGGCTGACTATATGGTAAAAAATCTTTTCGAGGACAGTATACCCTTCTCAGCCATCGTATCATGTGAGGAAGAATCTGTTTGATATGTGCTGAAAAGGACACATACTTTTCACATCACAGGAGGCTAAAGCCTGGGCACTGCTCCCTGAAAAAGGATGAAAACAAGCCGTCTAGTCGGACAGAATCAATGTAAAGCAATTACATTAGCAACCCTGGGAGTAGGCAGCATGTGTACCTGTCCAGCATGTAGACAATGGGGACTGCAGTGATGGCCTGCTTTGCTCTTCTAAAGTATCTTCGGAAATCTGCATCTGCAGGAGCCTTTGCAGGAGGCTGTAGGCATATGAAATCACTCAGATGTGAAATATCACAAACATGTCTTAAACTGTCTGTACCTGTGAATGGGAGGCACAGACAACAGGAATGTGTGTGTGCGTGCTTATTCAAGGTCTGATATTGCACGCGTGCCCTCCTACAGAAAATTACATCCGTTGTCTGTGTTATTGCTAATCACTGACAGAGCATGTTGTTCACAGCAGGGAAAAAGAGGGCCATCGAGAACAAGCCTGCTGATTCCCACTGTGCTAGTGTGTGCAGGAAATGCGAATAAATCCTCTTATTTGCATGCTTGATTTGCAACATGTTTTGCTCATTTTTGCTGTTCTTTGTTCTTGTTTACTCAAATCGCAAGACAATTAAAGGACACACATGTTGATACAGATCAACATCGGCTTTCTTAAAATTGTTTTCAGCCACAGTACCATTTCACATAATTTGATTACACAAGTGCCAGAGATATTTTCCAACGTTTCACAGGCTAAGCCTGTTTGTTTACTGATTAAATATTATAGCAAAAAAATTGTGTATTGTCACTGGAACAGCTAGTCAGAAGTTTAATGAGTGTCTAAAGTTCAATTGAAAAATGCTGTGGCATAATTACTCCACTAGATGGCAGTACACTCTATTTATATCTTCAAACAGACAACAGAGAAACGATTTTTACTTAATAATACTTAGAGACACCGAGGTTAGGAAAACAACCCAACAAAGAAATCACACCTGCCAAAATATTTTGATATTTGAATTGGCCTGCAATCTTATAAAAAAATTCTTTGAACATTAGATTAAAATGGCAATTGTCAATAGTCAGAAACACTCACATGAAGGTGAAAGTGCACTAAAACAGGCTTAAAATAAACTTGCCATGAAAAAAAAACCTTCGAAGCTTTTATAACAACACACATCATACAAATTCTTAAAAAATAGTGGGTCGCGTACAAGCTGACAATAGTTTTTTTCACATGACTTTTTACATATCCCTAGATATAAAACATTAAAGCCTTCCTGTCAAACTCATTATTAGTGAGACAGGGTCTGTTGGTCATTGACTGTTTCTTTGTCCTGAAATGAAAAATTGAGGCTATATATAGGGCACACTGGGGATAGTTGTCACGTTTTTTTAATGAACAAACCTTAAAGTCTTAACTACAGATAGGTATTTAACATTTCCAGTGTTATTGGCCAAAAAAGATACATTTCGCTGAGCACATGTAGACACTGTAGTATCAACATGAGCAAAAAATTCAAGAAACAGAAAAAAATGTAAATGACAATATACAGAATGATAAGAATTTGTATTTTGGCCATCATGTATGATAATGATTTTATTCATTTGATTAAATAATTAATTCCTGAATATTACAACATTAAAAACAAATGACAACTTTCCCCAACATTTTTTGAAAAATACCCTTGTCCTAGAACACAGGTCAACTTACATACTGATACAATCTAGCCTCGTACAATCTAAAATATGCTGGGCTGTTTCAACCCAAATTTGAGTCAAATATGTACAAACCAAACCTTTGGGTTACAATTTTAAATGAAATATTTAATACAACGGTTGGGTTTGTCCATATTTGACCCAAATTTAGGTTTAAACCCAATATTTTTTAGAGTGTATAGTTAAGCCTTGTATTAATAAGTAGTGGTTAATTGACATATTATGTCACCATACTGCTTAAAAAACAACATTACTGTGTGTCCTGTCTACTGTATATTTATGTGAATACATACATAGAAAGCTGAAACATTTGATTACTGAATTATTCCGGTTATGCAATGGTCTTAATTACACTTGTATTTATTTACAATTTCCTACGTCTTGTGTCATTAAATGGTTCCATAACCAGCTCTTACAGAGACAATCAGGGACAGATCAGCTGCACAATGAATGTTGGCTATAAATAAGGACAGTACATTCTATGAAAAATAAACCTAAAATCTTTTTAGATAAAATTACTTTTAATATTCACATAAAAGTCCAAATGTACACTTCATAAAATTAGTGTCACTATAGGGTTCCAAAAGCATGTCTGCATGTGAGAGAAACATGCCGCAGAGAGCGACTGTCCACACGGCCAGACTGCTCAGTGCTGCCTTCTATTATGATGTCAGCGCCTGGGTTGAATAGCATTCAATATCTCAAGGACAGCCGTTAGTGGAACATCAATAGAATAATACAGAGCAACACTAAACAGCCATTGCTCATAGTTGCCCAGTTCATTTGCTCATTGATTTATTGATATTTCACTGCTTAATATAATTAAAGTGCAGCAATTAGGGGTGCTGAAAAACAGGTTGTTTGTGTTATTATGTTGCCCTGAAAGCATCTATCCACCCTGAGGCTGTGCCCCTCCCTGGATGTCATCTCTCAATATGATTATGATATATGTTGACCATTCCATATCATTGGATGATTCTAACACAGCATGCAGCAGATATCTTTTCAAGAAACCATCCATCTGCACGAGGAGCATAATTAAGAATGAAATCTACAGTGACCAATGTAAAATAAATATAAGCATAAAACAGTCATGACACTCTTCCCAGCAGGAAAATTAGTGAGTGCAGTAATTTTCTAAACAGGTTTTGAGATTGAATTTCAACATCAACTGTGAAGTTCCCATGGTGAGAAGAACACAACTGTCAGTCCAATAAAAAAAGCAAAATAAAGCACAAAAGAATGAAGAGGACAGAGACAAACAATCATTTATTGGTTGCCTCCAAAAATATCATAAATAACAGCTTGTTGATCCCATATCACTATTAACAAATAAACTGCAAATCACAATCTGGAACTCAAGTGTTTAAAAAAATTATAGTCTCCAGTTGTTCAGGCCCATTCATTTACTTTAAACCTTGGCCGGCTTGGATGCAAATCAAAATAAAACACAAGGAACCGTCGTGGAATGACAAAAAGCAAAATTGTTCTCTACAGCCGGCGTCGGTCTACTGGGGTTTGAGCTATCGAGGTACTCAGCTGTCAGAGTAGTAGATATAGGGAGATTTGAGAGCAGATTAACAGACTGCTTTGTGGGTTCTCTCCCTCATTTCTGCGCCCTCCCTGTTTTTTTTTTAATTCATGTAAAATTGGAATAAAAACCTTCGTAGCAACATGCAGATTTTTATGCAAAGCAGATTTACCTATGGTGCACGGACTGCTGTGTTTGGCTTTGATCTGTGTTTCTGACACTCTTCAACTATAAAGAAGAAAAGAACTTAAAAACTGTAAAGGCTCTTAATTGAACTGAACATAAAAGAAGATACATGGTGTTAATTGGTCTATGCTAAGAATAATTCAGGCCTTGGAGACTACTGTCCCTTACCGGCCCCCCTGCCAAAGTGTCAAGATTTACATCTTTAATTCAAGATTTCCCCGTATTAATTACCTCTCAGCAAGATGTGAATCAGTTCATTATAAAGTATAATAAACGCCAAATATATATATTTTTTCTGGTCTGTGAGTATCAGTTTTCTTCAGTGAGCACAGTGAAATATTTCCGCTCTTTTTTTCCCCCCACATATTTTTGTGAGAAACTTTTTATTTTTATTTATTTTTTGATACTTTTCACTGAAGGCAGGTTTATTTATCTAAAAGTATATAAGCTAATTTTGCTAATAAATATGTGGAACCCCATTACCTACACAAAGTGCATTTTGCTGACATTAGTGCCTTATGATAAAAACAGAAAATGGTGCTAAATGTCAAAAGCATAAAATGTTAATTTCAAATTCAAATACCAGTTATAATCAAGTTAATATATATATAAATAATCAGCAAAGAGATTATATCTGCCGTAAGCTCTGAAAATTCAATTTAATTTAATCAAGACTATGAACTTTTCACAGGATTTTAGAAAAAGCCAACAAACAAAATAATTTTCACTTACGAAAAATACACAAAATGTGACAACCCAAAACCCACGTGAATGTGTAATGGGCTTCAGCGTCTTCCATTCAGCACAGTGCTGAAAAAAAAATCGATCGCCTCAGTGGCCATGAGACCATTTGAAATTCTACCTCTGCTTCAGACTGCGTTCCTCGGGTATGGCACTGCTTGGGCTGAGCATGTTTCATTGTAAAGTAAAGCAATTTCAACACTCCACCCCCTTTGTGACCTTTCATTATCACAGCCCAGTACGTGGCTCCTCTATCCCAGAATCCTTGGCTCACCGCTGAAGATGATAGATGGGACAGGAGAAGCTGCTGGACAACACTAGCATTTAGGGAGGCAGAGCAACACACATTAGCACTAATACCCCACAATACAAGCACAAGGTAACCGCATTGCACTAACCTCGCAAGAGCACACTAAGCATTATGACTTCTCAAGTTAGATTTGGAAGTGAAATTTTCTGAATAATATATGCAGTATATTAAGCAATATGCTGTGTATGTAAACATAGTTCTCATACACCTTATTATATTTGATGTGATTTTATTTTTAAGATCAGTTACTTACAGTAATGTATTGACACAAAGTGTGTGATTTTACGGTGGTAAAAAATACTTGATAAGGAAACCTGCAGGGACATATTAATAAAAAAAAAAGATTGAATCTAATTAACATTCTACTGTGACTTAAAAGCTGAATATTAATAGAGCTTCAACCATCAGTGTGATGAAAAGAGAAACATGACAGTGAAATTTAAATTCAAAGAGCTGCAAATAATGTACACACAGATCAAAAGAATAAACAGTGGGGAAAAAATAACACCACAAAGTTTAATTTCCCTGCCATGCGAGAACAAGTACAAAAGTGCTAGGAGAGAGCGCTCTCACAAACAACAGTCTGCTCACTGATGAGCCCTAATGCTGCCAATTAAAAGGTGTCACAAACAGACACGCTAGGAGCGCCACATCCCGAGATTCGTCTGCTCTCATGTGGCCTAAATTCTCTAGATCAATGGCTTCGCCCGCATTACCGAAAAACAAACCAATATGCTCATAATTTCATCCGCGAGAAATGTTTCATCCTTCACCTTGAGTTTGCATTGGCCCTTCGGCTAATCTGCCGCATGTTGAACCCGCTAGTCATTCCTAGCGGTGTACATTTAAAGCGTATTAGCATTTGTCCCTGCAGTGCGTCTGGGTGCCAAAGAGCCTGTAATTATTATTCATTAGTATTCATTAGTGCTGGGTCCTGCCCGATGTGTAGCTCATGTTGAATCAGCTCTGGTGTAAGATTTCTGATGAGGCCTGGGTGTGCAGGTCAGGGAGGATTTCTTAATTAGACTTACAAGTCACAAGTTATTTTCCACGCTCTACACGCAAGGTTAAGAACGCAATGGTGCTATCACTCCACTAGGATGAGAGGAGAAAAAGCAAGGATAAAAAGAAAACGTGGCTCCTATCTCTGGCGTCTATTGCCTGTGTTGTTGCATTGGACGAGTGTGATTAGTTCAGCAGGCTACGTTCATTATGTGTTTGGCCAGATGAGAAGGTTTTTACGTTTTCATCTTACTTTAATTTAAAATGCATGTTCATTGCAGATGTCCAGTCTGAGAAAAAAACTCAGGATGGGTCATGAGCTTGCTGAGAATTCTGGCACGGCTACAGAGAGTTTATCATTAAACTACTCAGCAAAACAAAGAGATGCTAATGCTCCAGAGAGTCATGGGATCAAGTATGTATAGGAGGTCCGCCATCTGCAAAATATTTTTAGACTTATGCCTGGCCTCCGTGTCAGTAACTTGGTATTTAGAAACAAATTTGTGTCATTTGAGAGCTGCTGCATTGCACCACTTTATTGAGCAAGAACAAGCTCGGCTCATTGAGACTGGGTGGTGGATTGAGCGCATTTTAGCGACTGTAAATATTGCATCATTATAATTGCATCATGGCTGTATTCAAGTCAACAAATACATAAACATCTAAAGCGCTTTTATGGTGTTGTCAAATGTCGTCGTGAGGTGGTGGTCAGACACGCAATAATATGTTGCGCTTTAAAGAGATAGTTCACCAAAAAATGAAAATTCTGCTATCATTTACCCACTCTTATATCTTTCCAAACCTGCAGGAGTTGTTTCTGGGGAAAACAAAAGAAGATATTATGAAAATCAGTAATTGACAGGTAATATTAGATTCTACATTGATGTAATTGTGTTTGAAAGTGTCTGTACAATATAAAATAAAGAGCTTGATTTTATATTACAGACATAATGAGAGCCAGTAAGGATCCTTCTGTAAGTAATCACATTCACAAGTGAATCTAAATGAAAAAATATTGCTGCTGTTGACCATTTGGACAATGTGTCCCTGAAGAGCATCTACAAAGCACTGAGAAAGGGATATTCTCGATTACACTCCCCATAATGGGAACAATTGTTTCTCGGTCTCAACTGTTTATCATTGTGGTTATCGAGACGTTTATGGTATTCACAATGGAGCAGAAATAATGAGAGAGGAGTGGGTGGGTTAAACATCAGGGTGAACTCACATTATTCCAACCCCCATCAGCATCAGAGAACCATAAAACCCTACAAATGATAATTGTTATGGTCTATGCATGTAGGAGGGTGGATTGTTAGCTGGAGCTGAATTTCCCTGCATGATTTGCACTGCACAGCTAATTGTGTAATTGTTAGCATGACTGAGTGCACTTCTTCCAGGCATGCCGGTGGCTCTGGAAAGGACCAAAGTATAACTGAATTAATCTAATCAGAAAATAATTATGCTTGCCCCAGAGAGAGTTGGCTCAAATTTATCAAGGTTTTTTTTTTGCAAAGAATGCCGCAGAGATGGGATTTACCCATCAGTCTGGGTCCCGGATCTTACAGCGGACACAAGCATGCCAGGGGGTCACATTCACACGAGCGGTACACCTTCAGACAAAACGCAGTGGACACGTCCAATCCCAACGTCACTTAAGTTTAATTTGAAACATATATACGTACAAAGGTGTCACGTTCCTCGAGATCCTCCCAAAAAGAAAGCGCCTCCCACTCACAAGCCAACTGCAAATCCACCGTTAGAAGATCGCAACGCAACTGAACAGATGACATCTTCCCGCAACTCAAGTGTCTGCGTCTTCCTTTATATAAATGACACCACTATATAGGTGCGCTTGACAGCTTTCAGATTGGAGCAGAGAAGAGAGAACTTTTTAAGTGAGATGGGTTAGCTGGGTAAATCTATCAAGGGGTCTGTCCTGGGAGAGAGGCGGGAGAGGGGGCTATGAAGAGCCCCACTGTGCAGCAAGCTTCCATGCTGCGCACATTCTCGGCTCTCTGACAGTTGTGCTCAGCCTTCACTGTAATAATGAATAAAAGGAAACTCCCTGTAGATTACATATCTTCCATGTTTTGACATTGACCTTAATACATAATTTAACCACAAAGCCTGAAGAGTGTGTAACAAGATAAGATAAGACCAGAAGAAAACCAGCAAACCTACACAACAAAATGCTGCCACAATAACATTTAACTTTTTCTGAGAAAATTGAACAAGCTATTTAGCACCAGCCCGCATCTGCAATGGAAAAAAAAAATATTGCTTATAATACCTCTTGTGGTTATGTTGCTTCAAAAGTGCAGCACAATGTACATGGAGCAATGTATTTCAGGTTTTGCAGGAATGTAGTCAGTCACATATTTCCAATAAGCGTGGGTTGGATAATTAATCCAAAAATGAAAATTCTGTCATTATTTACTCACCTTTTATTTATTTTTTCTGTGGAACACAAAAGAAAACATTTTGAATTTGTTTGTTATTTTGTCCATACAATAAAAGTCAATGAGGTTCAGTGTTGTTTTGGACATTATTGACTTTCACTGTATCTAAATAAAACATATTTTGATCATCTTTCAAAATATTTTGTGTTCTGCAGAAAAAAGAAAGCCATACAGGTTTGGAATAAATGATGACACAATTTTCATTTTTGTGTGAGCTATTCCTTTAAAGCATGCATTACCTTTATGTCGGTCTGGAATAATTAAGAGGCCTTAATTGCGGGCTTCGTTTGTTGCGTGTAAAAACAAATTCCTCAGGAGTTGCCCTTGAGGGCACAGCAAACAGCATAAAAATCAGTGATGATGCAAGTCATATGGTTCTTAAAATGTCCTTTGCATCGCAAGCAAGCTGGGATTCTCATTATGGTGATGATGATGATAATAGTAGCTATGAATATAAAGACCGCTGAATACGAGAGCCCCAGATCTCCCCTGCAGCTGGACAGTGACCTCCTCCCCGCTTTAGTTCTCAGTGGGATGCCTGGCTGAGGAGCCCCCACCTCCCCTCCCCTAAACTCCAGCCAGCTTCACTCCACAGCGCCATTTGAAGTCCTGGAGCCCAGTCTGCATATTAACTAACTTCTGCAAATGTGAGCCGAGCAGGCCGATAAATAAAAGATTTGTGAGGCTCTGTAAGGTTTGTGGGCTCTCTCGCTCTCACACTCTGTCAGCCAAGCCCCAGAGCCTGCCCTGTCACACCAGATGGAAGGCCCTCGAGACCCTGAATTGGCCGCCTTACAACTGGCTCTGAAGAGGCTCCAAACAGCTCCAGCTGTGTGCCGGGGCCCTCACCATCGGTGCGACGGTGGCCGAGGACGGAATGAGGCTTTCCAGGGAGAGGGAGGTGCACTGTCAGTATAGCACTCATCCAATCAGCCTGTAAACAGACTCATTTGACACCAGTAATTGGAGGGAGATCAGAAGACTTCAGCCAAGAGGGGGGTGGGGGGTTGATCCTATCAGAAAATGTTCTCCCAGATCAAAGATTTACACTCTAAAATCCTTGATTATGTGACATGGAGACACATTAGATGCATTTTCCCTTGCACTGGCAGGGAGAGATGAGCTGCATGGACCGTGCCAAAAAAATCCAGCTGATCAGCCACATTTGTTGGCATAATGTCGCATTTGACTGAGGAGGGGAATTAGAAACTGCGCAAACGGCATTACGGAACGCAGAGGCCTATGATTTTGTTGGCAATTAAGTTAAAAAGGAGGCTTAGAAGTAGAAAAAGGCCCAGGGACACATCTCAGAATTCATTGTTCTATCCAATTGATTTTCAACTTGGCAATTTTGTTTGGCAATGTTTTCTTTTCTCTGTAACTTAATGTCTGGAAGCTAGCACATCATTTGAGATCCTGATACTTGCACGTGGTGCACGTATCGTTGTGCATCTCCTCTCGCTGACGAAAAATCCTGTCCACTAATGATCAACCACCTGCACAATGGAGTTTCATTGCCCTATTAGCATTCATGTCTGAACCTCCAGACTCAACTTTATTTGCTTTATTCTACACGGACACACTCGTCTTCGTGTTTTGGACTTGAATGGGAGCTAGTTTGCAAAGAACTTATTTTTCATGGAGAGCAGCGAACGTTATGAAGATTTAACTTTCTCCCTTTGATTCCCTCCTGACATTCATCCTTCAGCCTCTCTTTAAAGTCCCACTTTCAAACCCTAATGGCTGTCATGTCATTTTGTTCTCCAGACTCTTACTCAAAGTGTCATTGGCATAATGGTCATCCGCCGTTGGCCTCTTTTGATCATCCATGCTGTGTGTGAAAGGTTCTAGTGTAGATACTGGGGGGTAGGAGAGGGGCACTCGACAATCGCCAATCCCCTCACCCATACTTGGAAGAGAGTGCTTTGACCGGAAATCTAAAATTCACTTTCAAATGGTTCATTTCGTTTAATAGCTTCACAGAAGCAGTACACTCATTAAAATGCGTGAGGAAGACATGTGTCAGATTTTTCCTGTATCAGCATCTCAGGCACATCTCAGAGAGAGAGAGACGAGGCCCCACCCTCACCTCATTGCTTCCAGTTCCAGATCCATCACTCTCACGCGCTGCCTGCCACACCTGCACATCCAGGCCTTTAGAAGGACCATCCAGATGGTACTGAAATTTCTCACTACATATATGTATGAAAAAAAAGATTTCCTAAATTATTAGTAAGTTGTGCAAACTACAGCGCATCTAGAATAAATACATATCAATCTTTTTTTAATCACATCAGAAGGAATATTCACAATGGCAGCAATTTACAGCAACAAGCCATTCATTTTTTTTCAGTGAGAGTTGGCTATTTCTGGTGACATGAGTGGCACGACCACTTTATGCAACTTCATGCAAATGAGCAGCAGCAAATGTTATACAGCAACTACCAAGTGCAGATCTACCGCCTACGGCTGACATCATAATGCATTGGTGACCTCCAGCGATATCATCTCTTTTAGTGTGAACAGGGTTAACTCTAACCCAATCTCAAAACATAAACTAAACTATATAATTTTTAAAACAACATGAAGTTTTAACTGGTCAGTCTAAAGTCAGACATATAAAGGTTATCCATTTGTAAGCTACAGAGAAAAATATGATAACATAAGAGGAACAGAAAAATTAAAGATTAATGTCAATAAGCAACAACTTTCACCCACAGAAATAGTGCAAATACCAGCAAAATGGTACTTACCATACAAATATAGGCACATCCCCAGAGAAAACAACACATAGCATGTTCTTGTTACACTGTAAAATCCAATAGTTTACCTTACTTAGATTTAGTTAGTTATCTTTACTTAGTTGTTATACTTACTAGGTTTTATTAAGTTACAGCTACTTTCAAAGCAAATAAAACAATTTACTTACTGTTTTGAGTGACACTTACTTAAAATATTCAAGTAGCCACAAAGGAACCAATGACATTAATAAACCAGTGAGAGGCAGCAGTGCATTAATATGTTGCTAATGTGCAACATAACAACAG
>NW_015505388.1:397142-403784 GCF_001515645.1 Sinocyclocheilus grahami | reverse complement strand
GTCTCTTTCAATAACACACTTTCAGCATGTATTGAAAGACATGTCAATTTCACTTACACAGAGTGCTAGAGTTGGAAGAGAACAAGTTTTTCCATCGTAAACGCAATGCCATCCAAGTCACTATTGTGCATTACCTAACCTGTATGACTGATACTTAAAACACAGGGAAACAGCAGGAGACACAAGAGGATAGGATTTCAAAGCTCAGCAACATAAAAAAAAACCAAGGCAACACAATCAGCACGTTCACCAGGAAAGCACACATAAAGGGCAGAGCGAGCATACCTTTTCCCGTACCATCTACTTGATTCTGCATTTGCATTGGGGGAAAAAATCCATCATATTGTCATGTAATTAGCGAGAAAAATAAATTCTTCAAATGCCGGCCGTCAGGGAAGAATATCTGTACAACAGGAGGATGATAATGTTTGAAAGGGGAGATCTCACAGCTTTTCAAGTGCTCATGTGCTAGCCTGCAGAAATGAATCTCCAGAATTGAAACCTACAACTTCCACATAAATCTGACAGAACTGCCATAGTCTTGCACTGTTGCACGAAATTAACTCAGACATGTGATAGGACAACTTAGACCTGAAATCATGTGGGGGCAAACTCCGTAGAGACGAATCGCCTTTGTTCACCGTTGGACACATTTTTCCTTCCATTTGGGAATCTGACAAAAGTCATGTTCTGCCCTCTGACTGCTCCCAGGAACTCATCAGCGCTCTACCTCAGTTCTACCCGAGCATGGCGTCGGTCTACAAGGCCACCCGGATTTTATATTTTACAAGCAGAACGGCTTCTTGCAGAGCGTATTTTATTAAAAAAAAGCATTTAAAACCTATAAAGACTCTGTTTATGAGCTACAGTGCACGAAAACAGTGCTCGCCGGTTAGCTGAATACTGAATAAGCCTGATAGAGGACAAGGCTGACCGATATTGATCACAGTCTCCACTCTCAGCGCTGAGGCGGTTTCTCACACCAGCAGATTTTGTCAGTTTTCAGCTGTAAAACACATCCTTATCTACTATGTATTGCGGTAATTGGCAGACATTATTTCAGTGGTAGACCTCTATTTTTTCTTCGCTAACTTGAGCAACTGGGAATACATGCTAATGGTTCAACAGAGCCTCTGGCTCATACTTCAGCATTCAGCCTCCTGAATGTATGTTTGCTAAATGGCCTCAATTAGGAGTCTGGCAGGAAGACCTCCCTCTCTCCATATAAAGCACATGTTGTCCATCTCGCTCAAACCATCGGTTTATGCCCTTCATTCTTTTCAATGAAAAAGTGTGTCTGTCAGCCGTTCGATGGAGGGAAAAAAAACCTTAAAAAACCCCCCAAAAAACAATTTGAAATAATAATTTTCACAGTGCATTATTCAGCATTGCTTACATATTAACGATGCTGCGATTATCATAAAAAAATAGCATCAAATATTTATCAGCTTTTAATTACACTGCACTTAGTTATAATTTGAGCCTAATTAATAATAACCCACAGTCATCTACATTAAACCACTAGAGCTCGTAAACCAGCTTGGTGCTGAAAAAAAGGCAACGGAACAGTGTCACAGCTGCCATTTTTTACAAATACGTATATTTGTGCATGACTGATAGGTTATATTTAAACATAAGCCAACAATGATATGGCTGAGATCATATGCGCATGAATAATGCAGTGCCAACAGCTATAGTCTGGTCTCACCTCGCAGAGGTAGTGATGCCAGTTTGTGGCATGGAGCTGCCCATGCAGTCGGACTTGTTGGCTAGTCAGCCTTAATGCCAAACCATGTCAAGTGGGAAGTCATCAGCCATCATGCAGACAGCTGGATAAACACTGCCAGACTGACCCTCTGAGAAGAGCTCCGCTATGGACACTTTGTGCTGAGAAGTGTCCAAACAAACACAAAAATACAAGTGCATAAACTGAAAATAAACTTTCAGGCCAGCCGCGGCCTGAATACCATTAGACATAATAAACCGGTGGGAGACAGTATCAAAATGGCGTCATGTCAGTGACACCGACATGTATCTTGGTGCTCATTATTATCCTTGAACAGCACCAATTTACATCTAATGCAATGACTAATTCAGATCCAGTGTTGTCAAGAGGCATAGGAAATGCCCTGGCAGAGATGACAGTGTTCCTGTCAGGAGGTGCAGGATGGAGGATTCCTTGGGGCAATGATTTAATGCCCATGTCAAGTATTGCTGTCAGGCTTTCTTAGCCGACCATTAGGATTCAGTATATACGCTGCAATGGACTTGGGTCCTGGCTAGTTGAGATTCATACTTGCATGGAAAGAACGCCCTATTCTGAAGTTATTACCCTTTGGCTGTAAACTAGCATTAAGGCTGGTAAAAAAGGGTAAAAAGAAACAAAATTGTGTGACCTAGCAGGGCAACAAGCAAACCATGAGCTGTTCATCATCATGCCTCTTACCATGTTTGTTCTTTCCAATTTCCAAACAATGTTTATGAGGTGCTTACAGCCTGCTTATTTATGTTGCAACAACAACCGAATTTGAACAAGCCTTTTGTGACTAGACTTAATTAATTCTATGATATCCGATGATAGATTCTCTCAAAGAGTGAGGGAAATAAAAAAAAGACAGATATAGCTATGCAAAAATGAGAGTTAAAAAAAGTTTGTTGTCACACCACTAGTAAAAAAGTAAAATAATTTGAAAGACATTTAAGTTCAAATCTATCAACATATTTACTGACATCACTCGAGACTTACTGATATAAAAATGATAATGGTAACACTTTACAATATGGGTGCAGTAATAAGCATTAATTCATTCTTAACTAATGCACAGATAATCATGAGTTAATGCACGACTAATTAAGAACTAAACCATTCATCAAAATGAATGAAGTCAACATAATGATATCTTTGCAAATCATTAGCTAATGATTAATTAATGCCGACAACTTGAAATTGAAACCCATTGTGGTAGTTAACACATTAATTTACATAGTTAGTTAATACTATATGTTATTAAGGAATTAATACATGATGACACTTTTAATTAATATCAATTCATATAATACTTAATCTATTAATCATATAGACTCTTTATTAGTTGCTGATGTAGTAATCATTAATGATTTAGTTCTTATTAAGTTGTGCATTAACGCATGATTATCTGTGCATTACTTAAGAATGAATGCTTATAATGCTTATTTGTGCACCAATATTGTAAAGTGTTACCATTATAATTAAACTTTATATGAAGTAAGTCTTGTGCAAAATGCACATTTCTTAATATTAAGCCTAAAATGTGTTTTAATGTGACTATTGATGAGTATTGTATGATCTTTGAATAATATTGATCTATAAATGCAAGATATTTAAAGTGTACCTAAAGTATACTTGCAAAAGTTCAGCACAATCAAATATATTTCAGTATATCTTCATTTGGACTTTATACTTCCTCACAATTAAAGTGTATTATGTACAAAATTAGTTGTTCTAATTTAGCAGAATTTTACAATTGCAGGGTATTTTTTATTAAGTACATAAAATGTAAATGTAGTTGTAGTATATTTAGCATGAAATAAATGTATTTAAAATACATTTTTGTATATTTATTTTTCACTAGGGACTTCTTACTATAGTGAAAATTATTCACTTATTTTTAAGTTAATTTTAAGCACATACCTTAAAGTCTACAGAAAGCTGTTGAATATATCCACTGTTAAAGCCTAAGAAAAAAAGATATAGTTAATTAACCACCAAAACAATTTATAACAACATCAAAAAAGTACAATGCACCATACAAAAATATGAATCCATTGTTTCAGTCAACAAATACTGCATTTAACATTTAACATAATTAAAAAAAAATAATTGGAAATGTTCTAAAACTGCAAAATACATATTATAAATAGAAATGAGAGTTAGCGGAGACTGGGATAGCTGTCACATTTTTACTCCTTGCAGTGAAATTTCTCATTTATTTTTGAAAGTTAATTTCAAGCACATACTTTAAAGCCTTGATTTAAAAAAAGCTGTTGAACATACCCACCGTTAAAGCCTAAGAACCCATGCTGATCAATATTGCGGCATGTTGTCACAATGGAATCTGCCATTAAACTGTATGAATTTTTTAATTATATGTAAATAATAATAATAATAATAATAATCAAAACATTATGAAAAATACCCAGTTCAACCTTTCAGTTATAATTTATATTCATTGTTTACAATGAACAGTATAACAGTTTCCTGAATGCTTGCCAGGTGGTTTTATTATGCTTACTTGTTACAGCTATAACAAAGACATGACAATATTATAATTTTGGCTCAGAGTCCTTAAATTATCTTTCTTGAATTAAGTGTATATACATACAAAAGCACTGCTAAAGAAAACAGAGAACTGTGTAGTTTGACTTTTAAAACCTTCTAGTTAATTAAAGTGGCCATATGATGTGATTTCAAGTTTTCCTTTCTCTTTGGAGTGTTTCAAGCTGTTCGTGAATAGATAAGGTCCCTAAAGTTGCAAAGACTAAAGTCTCAAACCCAAAGAGATATTCTTTATAAAAGTTAAGACTGGTCCACGCCCTCCTAAAACACCTCGGTCAAACAAGCCCCCACATGTCTACGTCACTGTGTGGGAAGATTTGCATAACACCGCCCAAATGTTCACGCAAAGAAAGAAGGCATAACTTTATTGTTGCTGCCACTGCCGCCGCCATATTGTGAAGACGCTGTGTGGCCTTCCAAAAGAGGACACGACTAGAAATCAGTGGTTAAGTTGTATTTACAACACTGTTCCAGAACAGTTCAACCCAAATATTCAGATGTGTGCAGCGCATTTTATGGAAGACTTCCTGATCCTGATTTTTTACAGTATTTTTATCAGCTCGGCCAGACATCTGATATGTCAGAAAGATACGTCACTTCCTGTTTGTTGCTGTCGTGTGTTTTGAGTTTGAGCTCTGTCAAGTTAATTCTTTATTGTCTATTTTTTTATCTTAAAATAAATTTTATACACCATAATTTTCGTTTCTATAACGTGTGAATATATCCCCTATCGTATTCTACAACAAAAACATTCAGAGCGCCTTGTTATAACTAGTTCTATTTTGATTTCCAGAGTCCGCTATTAGCATATAGCCCGTTAGCATCGCCAGGGTGGTTGCCGCTAATCTCGCTTACATTGCTAATACTCTATTCACACACATTTCCATTGTTTTACTCACTGTTACTTGCTTTAATGGCGGATGTGTGTCTACCTTTGAGTGCAGGTGAGGACACATTCAGCTCAAGCTGGAGGCCGTGGAGAAGCAGATCCGCAACCTGGTGGAGAGGCAGACCCAGCTGAGAGAGCGGAGAGCCACCCTGGAAACATCCCGGGCTGACGCTCACAAGTCCGTCTGATGATTCAAATGCGAGTTTTGAGCAGTGTAGAGTAGCGCTTGTTGTTCGTCATTTCTCCGATCACAAATGCAGACATGGTTTTATGTTTATGCGGCGCGATGCAATGCAATGCGTAAAAAGACAGTATAAGTAATTATAATCAGTAATTATGTCCCCACTGGATGCAACAAATGCCTCGTTTATAATGGGTTTGAATGTTTTTGTCTTGTCGCTCCGGCCGGGACACGGCATCACAGTATGGTAAGGGGCGTAACATTTCCATTATTTTATTTAACATTAAAAGAATGTTCTTTTTAGCAACATCATATGACCCCTTTAAAAATAGACCTTGCGACAACTAGCCCCAGTCTCCCCTAATTCTAAATATCCTGTGTATCCTCAGGAAACATAGACATATACATGTATAGACATGTATTTGACAGCTCCAAACATTATAATTGCCAGCAGTGCAAAAGTACTCAATGACTCCATACACACCTGTAATCTATTCAAGATACAGTCCATGTGGACATTCCTGTTAAATGACAACTTGTTCTTGCACCGGACAGAAGACGGACTCGAACATGTGGTAGAAACTAATGTAGAGGTACTGTGTGTCTTGACACATACCCTTCTCCAGAGCTGCGAGTGGGCCATGTTGATCTGGAATGGTCATCAGCGAGCCATGCCTGTGGCTTGCTGGAGCTCCCTCTTTCCTTCATTAACCTACGAGCTCCGCCTGGTTCCCTCCGGAGTCTTCGCCAAGGGTGTGAAGCCTTCTCATACGGGCCTATGATGAATGACTTCTGCTGGTGCTGCTTAATGAGTTTGTGGAACTTGTGCTTTATGTTTTCATGTGGTTTCACTAACTCCACAGCATTCCTGGGAATTTGCAGGACGTGGGCCTGTTTTAACCCTATTATTTTATCAGCATCAAGTCCACCAATTACCTCTCTTATAGTGGCACAAGTTTTGTGTTGTGCATGTGCACTACATTGCCAAATAAATCCAATGGGACACCCCTCGATCTTGCCCACCTCACTAGGTCCCCTTACAGACCTCATTATAACTTTGCTATATAAACACTACAGCTTTGCGGAGCGGCTGGCGGGCTTGCGGCAACCACATGTGACGACCCTGGGTTGGACGCTTCATCCACGGTGAAAGCCGATCTGGCGATCTACATCGTGAAGTTGATGTATTTCACAGGTTTAAACTCAGAATAGTCCTTTAATCTTCGCTTCGGGGAAATACAGGGCAGACAGCCACTC
>NW_015505388.1:388798-397122 GCF_001515645.1 Sinocyclocheilus grahami | reverse complement strand
TAAACAGGTGTGGAGCTAATTAATCAAAAACCATGGAAACAAACAAGGCAGGAGAAAGGAAACAGAAAACTAAACCAAAACAGATCATAACATAACAGTTTGCCCCCTCCCGGAACGGCAAGTCCTCGTGACGACAAAAGTCCAACAGAGGAGGGAGGGTGGGGGTTCAGGAGGTGGGCGTGGGGCATGGGGCAGGCAATGGAAAGGGAGCATAGTTCATCGTGCCAGGGAGGAGTGGATGGAGGAAGAAGCCAGGGAGGAGCCCGGAGCAGGAGGAGCCAGATGGGAGCCATGGTGGAGATATGGCTGACCCCACTAGGGGGCCGACTGACGGAGACTGAGCTGATGGAAGAGTAGCCCAAGATGGAGCAGAGCAGACGGAGAGCCAGGGTGACACTGAGGATCCGGAGGGCCAAGGCGGAGCTGAAGGCTCAGGCGACCGAGGTGGAGGTGGAGGCAGGGCTCTGGAAGACCGCTGCGGAGCTGGAGCGACTGAGGATGGAGGCAGAGCCGGAGGGAAGGAGGAGCCTGACAGAGCCAGAGGGACGGAGTGATGAGGCGAAGCCAGAAGAGTGGAGTCCCGAGGCGGCGGATGGTCAACGACTGACCAAGGTGGAGCCAGAGGGACAAGGGAGCCCGGTGGAGCTGGTGGGATGATGGGCCATGGTGGAGATGAGGGAGCTATGAGCCTAGGCGGAGCCGATGGGTTGAAGGACCGAGGTGGAATCCAGGGCTCGGAGGCTGGAGACAGGGAATCCTCACGCCAAGGCGGAGCTGGAGACTGGAGGTCCCTAGGCGAATCGGAGCGCCCGATGGCGCTGACTGAAGGTGAGCCGAGGGACTGACAGGCACCAGCGGAGATGGGGCTGAGGAACTGACTGGTCCCTTAAGAGGAGATGGGAGAGGGAGGCTGGGAGGGGACACTGGAGGACAGGAGCTGGACGGAACCAGCGGAGACGTAGGAGAACTGGGCAATGCCTCCCCAAACCAGTCTATTAAATCCACTTTGAAACAGTCCATTAGTTCCTCATAATGTAGTCCAGTGACCAGTTGCAGCTCACCCTCAGCGGCGGGAGTGTGGGCGGGGCTTCCCTCTAAGCCCTCGATCTCCACCAAAACTCCCTTGGGGACGGGCGATGTAGCCGGCTCACGCATCTGGTCAGACAATTCAAGAGGCTCAGGCTCCGGTGCGACGATCGGCTCAGTCGCGGTGGGCTTAGGCTCTCCGTCTGCGGTGGGCTCAGGCATCTGCTCCGTGCAGCGGGATGACGGCTGGCTGGTCTCTGGTTTGTGAGTGGGGCTGGAAATGTCCTCCTCGGCAGGGCAGACGGAGAAATACAGTCCATTTCTCTCCAGAACCCACTCCACGAAAGCGGCGAAATCCTCCTTGGGACCGTTCGCTGGTAGGCGTGCCTTACACCACTCGCTCAGGCTGGTGTGATAGAATATGCAGAGCGAGCGATCCGGGAAGTGTGTAAGGCATGCCAGATCTACAAAGTCCCTGGTATGGTCCTCCAGCGACCGGTCCTGTTGCTCCAGGCAAAGGAGTTGAATGGCTGGGATTGCCATTCCGGAAGAGGGGAGAAACAAAACAAAAAAGAAAGAAAAATGCCACTAATATTACTCACTTTTACGGTCTGCTATTCTGTTACGTAATGGCTATGGAGGTGGAACGAGGAGATGAGGAGACACAGCTTTAAACTCAAAATAGTTCTTTAATCTTTGCTTCGGGGAAATACAGGGCAGACAGACACTCACGTAGCACATAGGGGAATCAACTCAATAGCAGACAAAGGAATGAATAAATAAATAAATTAAGCACTTCTGTTGATATTGAGGTGGGATACAGTCAAGGTTGAGGAAATATTGTGGTAAGGTAAGGTTTAAGGCTGGTTAATGGGTAGGAGTAGACTCAACAGTGTAATTATACAAATGCAGGTATTGTTTTTAATACAAGTACAAGTATAATTGTATAAAATTATTTATTTAAATGTTAGTAGTTAGTGAAACTTCTATATAAAGTTGGTTTAAAAGTCCTGTTTTGGTGTGTGGGTCCAAAATTCCATTTTGACCCTTTTGTTTGATCAGTTAGGATATTGTTCAGGTCTCTTGTCACCTCCTACTGTATATATTTACTTTTTTTTTCAAATAATTGTACTCTGCTGTGCCAGTCTATGCAAAAGTATATCAGTTTTCTATGCAGTTGCACAGGATTGAACTCGGCATGGTATCAACATGTCAATACAGTTCCTCTCCCGTCATGCCATGCTGTCAGGGAATTCGCCGCCTCTAGCTACCGCTGTTATCCCTGCTCCCGTTCTCTGGCGTGGGAATGAGGAGGAGACAGGAGACAGGGAGAGCACAGGAGATGACAGCCACATAAAACACAATCTCAATTTTTGACAATGGGGACATTTCTGAACTGCAGAGAACATGGCGATGAATTTAAACACTTTCATCTCGTTATAATTATTTCCAAGAACAGACATGAAAAGAAGAATCCAAATGTTTTTCTTTTTGTTTATAAATTGAGGAACACAGATACATTGCTGACAATTCTGATGTGTGTGTGTGTGTTTTGGTTAGGTTAGTGGGCTAATGAGTTACCATTTTCTTAAACAAAGAATATTTCAAATTGCAATAAAGTAATAAATCAGTGGAGTGAAACTATTTTAAGATCAACCTTCCATCCAAGTGAATCAATGAGGGTTATTATTGTTAACTAAAAATGTTCCTTTAAATAAACATTAGCAGATCATAATATAAAAACTTTTTTTATTTCAGCTAATCGCAAAGGCAAAATTTCTCATTTTAATTCAGTTTAATGTACTAAAATATTTAAAACTAAAACTCAAATAAAATTAATTAAATGTATAATTAAAATGAAATTAATCAAAAATTTATAGAATTTTAAAATACAATTAATTTAAATGAATTAAAAATAATTAAATAATTTGTTAAAAAAATGCTGGTCCGAATGAACGAATGAATTAAAGAATGAATAAATAATAAATAAGAGGTTTTGTAAAATGGAAACATAAAATAAATCTCATTTTGGAGTAGGATCACATAAATAATAGTTTTGTAAAACAGAATCAAAATAAGTCTCACTTTGGAGTGGTAAGTAAATCTATATCACATTCAGACACGAATGTGGGTATTATTCTGTAAGAGCTACAATAAGAAAATATCTCAAAGCTGCAAAGTCAGCAGCACTATTGCCATTGGTCCATATGAGTTACCAATATTCAATCAGCACCATTTTCTGTATTCACTCTCCTCCACATGCTCTGTACAACTTACTGACCAATGTCTGAAACCCAGCATTGACTGTTATGTGTCATGCTGTGCAGGCCCAAAGCCTGATCAACAAATGAAGAGCGAATAAAAAGCCAACACCAATCAATACTTCCCTTTGTGAAGGACTGGAACGTTCAAGGTATCCATCAGTCTGAAGTAAGCCAATAACTCAGCCTCAGTGGATTGTGGTCTGACAGTGAAATATGACATAATACCATATCTGTGAATCTGATGTTAATTCAGTGTAGGTCCAGCTGTACAATTCCATTTTATATTGTCAGACTGCTCAGTTTAACAGTGTATGCTCAATATACACAAACAATTTCACATGAATACCACAGACGGCTAGGTCTGACATGCCACGGAGATTCCCTCTAGGGATATAATTATAGAAATAAATACAGTGGAGGCTGTAGCTCTTAATAAATGTGTGATTGTTGACAGTCAGGATATAGTTTAACATGCACAGTGAGGGGCTGTGGTGTTGCCTTTCAGATGAAACTCTGTGTGCGAGGCTCCAGGCTAGTCAAAAAATTGCTCTAATGCCCCTGGTCCTGGTTTTTCCACACTCCCATAGACAATGACCTTGTCTATATAAGGACCCTGAGGACCTGAGTTGCATTTCAAAATAGCAACCGATTTTGACCTTGTAGGATAATGAACAAGGATATACAATGTCTGAGATGTCACATCTCTGTTTTCCCAGATCTGAAAGACCATATAGTTTACTGTTTATATAGTTTAGGACCATTAAGGAGCTTATAGCTTCAGACCCCTATAACCACTTTCTTTGAATGATGGCTTGACATATTTTTAAAAAACATTTAACAAGTCCTTATGTTTGAAGGTTTTAATGCTTGACAGACAGATAGACAGAATGATAGGTAAAGCTATAGAATGAACGATAAATAGAATGATAGATATAATGATAAATAGAATGATAGATAGAATGATAGATAAAATGATAGAATGATAGATAGATCAACAGATAGAATGATAGAATGATAAAACAGAGGAGTTGACAGATAGATAGATAGATAGATAGATAGATAGATCTTTTCTAGTTAGAAAATGTGTACGACTTCCATTTATTTTAATTATACTTCCTGTATATACTGTACAGTCATTAAATATATATACATATTATATATAGATCAACAGATAGAACAATAGAATGATAAAACGATAGATAGATAGATAGATATCTTTTCTAATAAGAAAATTTGTACGATTATGTATACTTCCTGTATATACTGTACAGTCATTAATGCTATATACATAACTGCACAAATAAGCAGTGGATTTTGGTTACAGCACTAGAATGGAGGAAAGTTAGAAAGTGTGATCAAGGAAAGCTTTGGGATGTGTTCAATTCAAGTCAATCACAGATGAAGGCAGGAGATAGTCGTTAGGGGACTGAAGCTAAACTAAGCTCCTTAATGGTCTTCAGCTTTGAATGGACTTCTGGGTTCAATTATGACATCAATATTGCATGTTTCAGAACTACTAGATGAGACCCTTACAACCCTCCCAAAAATCAGCCATATGAGTTTGGTGAGAACAAGCTTTGAGGTTTTACATCAGTAGAATATGTAAGAGAGCTTTGTATTAGATGAGATTAGACCTGCCAGCTCCGGCCCCCTTCGTTATAGTAGGTCCCATATAGAAGGGTCGATTGATCAGTTTGTTTAAGGGAATGTAAATAATGAATTCCCTGGGATTAATTGTGGCCTGGTCGGTAATTGCTTTTTTTTTTGTCCGCTGAGAGCCATCATTTCCTCTAAGAGTGCCGCTCTCAGACAGAGAGAAGCAGGACTCATGTTGAGTGGCAGGACGGCATGACTGGGAATACAGAGTATGCAATGCATGTAGATAACGGCATGCCAAAATAAGCACGAAATGCATCAATGAGTCTGCACGCGAATATCGAGAGCCCATTTTAATTTGGGCCGATTGAAGTGGCGCGCACTTGTTTGTTGTTTGGAGTCCATTTCTGTGAGTGTGTCAGCTCTCAACTGGGGCTTGAAAGCACTTTGCCTCATTGAGTGTCGGTTGTGTTTAGACTTCTCCAAACATGTGCAAAGCTAAATTATTTACGCCAAACACACTAATGACAGGGAGGGATCATGTAGAGCAAAGGAAGTGGGTATGAGTGATGATCAGGGACTGGGCCCGTCTGTTTGACTAATGCTCACAACCACACGAGGCCCAGCCTTTCCCCAAGTCTCAGCATTACAACTTGCATGTTCCAAATAGTCACCATCACGCACAGACACATCATGGTCATTCAAAATCGAGGGGGAATGCGGATTTTGAATCCAACTTAACAAAAAGAAAACAATAATAATAATGACACAGTTGGCAATACTATTATTACAGGTGAAGAAAGATATTGTATTATCTGAGAATAAAATGACCTACTTGATTAAGTACTTTAAGTATTTCAAATACTGTCTCTCAAAGTATTTAATTACAAATTACATTAGTTTTTTTTGTCCAGCAAAATACAAATTACAAAATACTCAAAAGTAATTAAATTCTTATTTTAAATATATTTAATTAAAATACTGCCCATCTCTGATTAAACAAATATTAAAAATATACTGTCTTTATGTTGTTTCTACATTAACTTGAAGACTGAATGTGAAATTTTTGTAATATAAAAGCACATTTAAAAACTTTAATGTTAGGTGGTATTAATCGAGATTAATTTCAGAAAAATTTTATTAATTAGTAAATTTTTTTAATCGATTGACAGCTGTAGCTAATCAGCTCATGGGGAAATATGAATAATTAACCATAACTAGTTATAATTAACTATTCATATTTTAGATCCACTGTAGATATTTAGCTGACCACTCAGGGTCAACCGTCTTGTCAATTCTAAGAACAATAATGACACAGTTGGCAATACTATTATTACAGGTGAAGAAAGATATTGTATTATCTGAGAATAAAATGACCTACTTGATTAAGTACTTTAAGTATTTCAAATACTGTCTCTCAAAGTATTTAATTACAAATTACATTAGTTTTTTTTGTCCAGCAAAATACAAATTACAAAATACTCAAAAGTAATTCAATTCTTATTTTAAATATATTTAATTAAAATACTGCCCATCTCTGATTAAACAAATATTAAAAATATACTGTCTTTATGTTGTTTCTACATTAACTTGAAGACTGAATGTGAAATTTTTGTAATATAAAAGCACATTTAAAAACTTTAATGTTAGGTGGTATTAATCGAGATTAATTTCAGAAAAATTTTATTAATTAGTAAATTTTTTTAATCGATTGACAGCGCTAAAATAAATAAATCATCTACACTCCTAATTTAGGACGCAGTTATTGAATTTCCATTGTCTGTTAATGTGGCCAAACTGCAAATTAAGTTTGAAACATTGTCCTTTGATTGTTATTGGGAAAGCAGTGCGAATGATATCGCATCATAATGAATGTTAAACATGTCTTGTAGCCAATTGCAATTACTAATGCATCATATTAGTCTATTATACAATATGTTGTGTTGTTTTCATGTCACTTTTAATGTCATGGCATATTGTTTTCACGACATATCATGTTAGTTCAGAATAAAAATAATAAAAAAGCCCCATGAAAACACAAATCTCACTTACATTAAAGGCACCTTGAAGATAGGGGTCCGCTCCCTGGGGCTTACTTCATGTCTCTTATATTATGCAAAAAATCATTAGGCTAAATTAAAAAGCTGTTTGAGAGTAACCAGATCTTTTAATGAGGCCAAAGAGGGGAAAAAAAGCAACATTAAAACAGAACCCTAGAACAGAAACACAATACAGGCAGAGCGGGCAGCTATCGATTATCACTCGGCCAGGTCACTATCTCACTTTCTCTGGACACTGCTGCTGAGTCCATGAGAGGATGAGAGAGAGGCCAGCTAATATCACGCAATCTGAACAAGGTTCCAGACCTTTTCATTATCAGTCTCATATTATTGATGGTAAGCAGGAGAGGATCGATATTAGCATTCAGCTACCCTGAGGAAAGGAAACAGATGAACAGATAAACAAGGAAAGAGAGATTTATAGATATCAAAAATAGCTTGGATTGGATATCTTATACCCTTTATATCATATTTTATGATTTCATTTCAGGTTTCTTGTGTCAATAACAGCTTTGATTTAGCTTCATATACTAGCCATTTTCACCAGTATATGAAAAGATTGTGGGTTTGCTGTCAAACCTGGCACAATTTACTTTAAATAACAATTAGAGTAATAGTATCTCCTTTTTCCTGTGTCTATCTAGATACACCACAACTGGACAGGCCAAGTAGGCATTGCCGATATGTTAATATTTAAATAGTACAACATTACAATAGTTATTGCCAGTTTTTATGCATTTCAGACAGACTGTCTGTGCATTAGCTGTCTGGACTTTCAGTGACTCTTTTTGTACGTACAGTTTAATACCAAGTTACTGCCTTTATGAGTGAATCAATAATTCAGTGAACCAATTTGTTCAAAAACGCTGATTGATTAATTAGATTAAAAGTCAGTGGGCCTGTCCTGTTTTACATCATGTTTAACACTCTGCAATACACTCTAACAAGGCCTGATCAGCGACCTTGCACAGTGTCTGTGCGAGAAGGCTCACTGGGGGAAACGCATATTTGCGTAGGCCCCGAGGCCAGCTGCACGCCAGTGCGTCCATGCCAAGGGTCCCCTCGACCAGGGAGTAAAACAACTGGCAATGGGACGTGTCTGGGGAGGCAAACAGGTCTACCTGAGCGTCCCCAAAGCGCCTCCAAATCAGCTGGACTGTCTCGGGGTGGAGTCGCACCATTCTCCCGGAAGGGCGGGCTGACGTGAGAGTTCGTCGGCTGTACGATTGAGCTTGCCTGGGATGTGAATGGTGCCAAGTGACCTCAGATGCTTCTGACTCCAGAGGAGGAGATGGCGGGCGAGTTGCGATAAGCGACGGGAGTGCAGACCACCTTGTCGGTTGATGTACGCAACGGTCGCTGTGTTGTCCGTGCGGAC
>NW_015505388.1:387114-388193 GCF_001515645.1 Sinocyclocheilus grahami | reverse complement strand
CACTTCAGCCTGTAAGCATGTCTGGTAGACGGGGCTCTAGCTGACGTGATGGTGTTTACTACTGCTGGAGGTAGCCCACCTAGAACCTCCGCGTCCCGTCCAGGGACCACAAGTGGAGATTCCACAAGTCTGGATGCGGGTGCCAGAGGGTGCCCCCTCTCTGCGAAAGGAGATCCCTCCTCAGAGGAATTTGCCAAGGAGGTGCTGTCGCGAGGAGCATTAGTTCGGGGAACCAAGTCCGACTGGGCCAGTATGGCGCTACCAAGAGGACCTGCTCCTCGTCCTTCCTGACCTTGCACAGTGTCTGTGCGAGAAGGTTCACTGGGGGAAACGCGTATTTGTGTAGGCCCCGGGGCCAGCTGCACGCCAGTGCGTCCGTGCCGAGGCTCCCCTCGGCCAGTGAGTAAAATAACTGGCAATGGGACGTGTCTGGGGAGGCAAACAGGTCTCCCTGAGCGTCCCCAAAGCGCCTCCAAATCAGCTGGACTGTCTCGGGGTGGAGTCGCACCATTCTCCCGGAAGGGCGGGCTGACGTGAGAGTTCGTCGGCTGAACGATTGAGCTTGCCTGGGATGTGAATGGTGCCAAGAGACCTCAGATGCTTCTGACTCCAGAGGAGGAGATGGCGGGCGAGTTGCGACATGCGACGGGAGCGTAGACTGGCCTTGTGGTTGATGTACGCAACGGTCGCAGTGTTGTCCGTACGGACCAGCACATGCTTGTCGTGTAGCAGCGATTTGACGCGCTGCCCATTAGCGAAGGGAGAGGGGGCCGGCCGTGTGGAGACTGGGTCTCGTGCACCGCCGTCCTCACCCTCTTGGGACCCGGAGGCAAAGGAAACTGCTCTTTTAATGAAGTTTTGCGTACCACTGGCTGGGTAGCCAGTGGCGGAACAGAAAAAACCAGGAACAAAGGTTTCTCCACCCGGCCCTCCGCCGGGGGAAGGAGTGGTGTGGTCACCATCTCCTGAAGAGCCGTATCCAAGAACCCCAGGTCGCCCATCCCAGGGACGCCGCCCGCCCTGGTGCTTCACAGGCTTGGCAGGGGCGGAGACGGGCTGCGCCGCTTTCCTGCGGCCAG
>NW_015505388.1:354293-387048 GCF_001515645.1 Sinocyclocheilus grahami | reverse complement strand
GCCGACCGCCGGGGCAGGATGTGTCGAGATGCCTCCGTCTGCTTCTGTGCGGCGGAGAACTGTTGGGCAGAGCCCTCCACCGCTTCGCCGAATAGGCCGGCCTGGGAGATCGGGGAGTCCAGGAAGCGATGCTTGTCGGTTTCCCCATCATATCCGCCAAGGTCAGCCATAGGTGGTGGTCCTGGACCACCAATGTGGACATCGTCTGACCCAGGGCCTGTGCCGTGACTTTCGTCGCCCTAAGCGCGAGGTCCGTTGTCGTGTGCAGCTCCTGCAGCACACCAGGGTCAGCACTACCCTCGTGCAACTGCTTCAACGCTTTGGCCTGGTGGACTTGCAGGAGGGCCATGGCTTGCAGGGGTCGGTCTCCCTCATATCCGCCAAGGTCAGCCATAGGTGGCGCTGCTGGACCACCATTGTGGACATCGTCTGACCCAGGGCCCGTGCCGTGACTTTCGTCGCCCTAAGCGCGAGGTCCGTTGTCGTGTGCAGCTCCTGCAGCACACCAGGGTCAGCACTACCCTCGTGCAACTGCTTCAACGCTTTGGCCTGGTGGACTTGCAGGAGGGCCATGGCTTGCAGGGCAGAAGCTGCCTGTCCAGCAGCACTGTAAGCCTTAGCCGTCAGTGTGGACGAGAACTCACAGGCCCCGGACGGAAGACGTGGACTACCTCTCCAGATGGCGGCGCTTTGCGGGCAGAGCTGCATAGCAATAGCGCGCTCGACTGGGGGGATGTCCACATACCCTTGGGCCGCTCCCCCGTTGAGGGTGGTGAGGACGGAGGAGGCACCAAGTCTGTTTCGGGCAGAAAAAGGTGCCTTCCAAGACTTAGTAACCTCCTCATGCACTTCCGGGAAGAATGGAAACGGAGGTGGCTGCCGACGCACGGCCTGCGCCCCCCAGAACCAATCATCCAGCCTCGAGCGTTCAGGAGAAGGAGGAGGCCTCCAGTGCAGCCCGACACTCTCGGCGGCCCGGGAAAGCATAGCGATCAGCTCTGGATCTGACTCAGGCAACGCCTCATCTCCAGACATCATCATCATCCTGTCATCTGCCTGTGCTCCGCACAAGATGCTGGACCCCACCCTGTCCGAGGACCCAGCACACTGGCTTTATGGTTTTAGTAAGTGGTGTGGTTGTCTCTTTAAGGCTCCTCTGGCAGAGATATCATCTCTTATTTGTCATATTGGGTCAGCAGAGGTGGCCTTGTAAACCCCGCTGACACAAAGTGCACTGTCACTATGAAGTGTGATATCAAACCCTTCCTCTTCTCGAGACATGAAACCATGTGATATAGTGAGACAACAAGCCAAGACATCCTTACATACACACAACTTGCAGTACATGTGTCTACACACAACCTGTATCTGAACGAAGAGTCTGAAACCAAACGGCTCTGAATGAAAAGCAGACAATGAGTTATGCAATCATTTTGTCAAATCAGGAAACACAAACATTATGAAGTTCAGGCAGCTAAACATTATAAAAAATATTCCCAAACTAATGTTCCAAAGGACATTCCCCATGATTTAAATACACATGTCTACTGTAAAAAATAGCTAACAAAAGAAATGGCAGCTGCAGCACGCCGAAGATGAGCAGCACTGAATGGCAACCCCCACTGACGCGCCGTAACACCAACGCTAGGCTGTTTCTTTGCAGACACTCGCGGAGATTCGTCCTAGTAGAAGGCTCGGCTCCGAAGCGAAAAGCTGATGATTTTACATCCTTCGTTTTGGCCTGTTTCAAAGGATGCATCAGGTGTATCAAACAATCTTCAATCACCCACAATCCTTTGCTCACATTGCAATTTGCGCAAAATAATTAGCTGAAAATGAATCGTCATTGAGCTCGTCCAATTTCATTGTTATGAAAGGCATTGATGAAGGCATTGTTTTTTTAGTTGTAAATTAATCACATAATTCTAAACTGTGCATAATATACAAATAACGGTTGTCATTACCTGTAATGCATTAATATATATATTTTATAATATAAAGTATTTTCAAATTATAATTTTTATTTCCACAGGGGCGGAAACATTTATGACGTATAGCCATGTAAACTTACTAGAATGTCTCATTCTAGCGTTGAATGCTTTAAGCCTAAGAAGGACTGGACTAGCAAGGATGCATCATCACTAGGATACATGCCTTCCATTTGAAAAGCACCCATTGCCTGCTGGTTACCAGAGTAATCATGTAGTGATTATTTTTAACCAACAGAAGGGGCTGCAAATTGCACTGATTGTTTGGACACGCACCGCTACTTTAGCCAAGAAGAACTGAACCTGGATGAGCGCTGTTGTCATCAATTATCAAAAGAAACACATTGTCATCGGTTTCAAAGTATTCACATAGTATATTATTTACAAGTGTGAGTATTGGGACAGGTCCAGTGTTTTAATGAGTGAGCCATTAACTCAAATGATTAGCTCAAAAACACTTTGTTTGTAATTATTTGTCCTTGGTGGAATAAAAATAGGCAAATTAACTGCCAATTTTGTGTCAAAAATGCAAGTTACTGATTAATAAACAATAAATTACTCAACTCTGCTATGAAAATTAGTTTTGTCAAGATATGAGTTGAATTAAAATCAAGCTGTTTTTTAAGGGGTCATATGATGCGATTAAAATTTTTCCTTTCTCTTTGGAGTGTTACAAGCTCTTGGTGCATAAAGAAGATCTGTAAAGTTGCAAAGACTAAAGTCTCAAATCCAAAGAGATATTCTTTATAAAAGTTAAGACTTGTCCACGCCCTCCTAAAACGGCTCGTTCTAACACGCCCCCACATGTCTACGTCACTGTGTGGGAAGATTTGCATAACACCGCCCAAATGTTCACGCAAAGAAAGAAGGCGTAACTTTTATTCTCGCTGTAGTATTGTTGCTGCCGCCGGCGCCATGTTGTGAAGATGCTGTGTGTTTCGTTGTGAAAGCGAAACTACTTTGTTTGGCCTTCCAAAAGTGGACGATATCTGCTTCATCATGCCTAGAGCTAATCCGTGGTGGTCGCTGAGGAAATACATCAACTTCGCGCGGGGGATCTCTGGATCGGCTTTCACCGTGGACGAAGCGGAGTCCAGCCCGGGGTCGTCACATGTGGTTGCCGCAAGCCCGCCGGACGCTGCTTCGACGAATCCGCCGGCTGCGCCGTTCTCAAGTCCGCCTACCGTTCCTCACTCAAGCCCGCCGTGTGTGATGCTGTGAGAGGCATTTTATGGAAGACTGTTTCCTGAACCTGCAGAGTAGCATTCAATGGGTCTGTGCTCAAAGGCTGTTCTATAAAGTGGGGCAGTTCCAACTTTGCAAGGACAGTCTGGCACTTCTGACTCACAGCCTGTAAGTAAATTTTTTATATTTAAAGAATTTGCCACTGATGATTCAAACGCGAGTAGGACTTGTTGTTTGTCGTTTCTCCGATCATAAATGCAGACATGGTTTTATGTTTACGTGGCACGATACGCAATGCATAAAAACACAGTATAAGTTATTATAATCAGTAATTATGTCCCCACTGGTTGCAACAAATGCCTCGTTTGTAATGGGTTTTATTGGTTTTGTCTCGCCGTGCCGGGAGACGGCATCACAGACAGTGTGTTAAGGGTCGTAACATTTCTGTCACACGCTTGAGGTATTCAGCCAATCACAGCACACCTCGCTTTTCAGACTGATGAGCTTTGTAAAAATCGACGCGTTTCAGAAAGGCGGGGCATAGAGGAGCAACAATAATGTACATTATGTGGAAAATAATATGTTTTTTTAACCTTAAACCGCATAAACACATTGCATTACACTAAATACACAACATAATGTTATTTTTAGCAATGTCATATGACCCCTTTAAATTCAGTAAATGCATTCATTAAGTCAAGTCAGGAAATGCAATCTACAATTCTGTCTATCATGCAAGCAATCTTTTCTTAACTCATGTAACAGCCACCTAATTGGAGGATCTAATTCTGCATCAAATCATCATGTCAGACATAACAGCAATTTTGTTATTGGACAGAAGATAATACTTTGAATAGTGCAGATGTTGTGTGAGGGAATATAACATGTTTAAATATGTTCATATCTTTGGCACAGGCACAGGCTGATGATACAGGTAACTGCAGCTGGCTGAAATATGTTGGCTGAGACACACACATGCACTACAGGCAGTGGTGACTTTACACCCAACTGACAAGGTAATGGGAGAGAGTAGGAGTAAAAAAAAGTCTGAGGGTGAGAAAGGGAGAAAGAGAGGGAGAGAATCAGAGTTTTGATCCTGGGGTTAGAGAAGTAATATGAACGCCACATGACATTCTGGTTTGGCTAACCCTGGCTGGAGGTGAAACAGGCTTTATGGTTTTAGTAAGTGGTGTGGTTGTCTCTTTAAGGCTCCTCTGGCAGAGATATCATCTCTTATTTGTCATATTGGGTCAGCAGAGGTGGCCTTGTAAACCCCGCTGACACAAAGTGCACTGTCACTATGAAGTGTGATATCAAACCCTTCCTCTTCTCGAGACATGAAACCATGTGATATAGTGAGACAACAAGCCAAGACATCCTTACATACACACAACTTGCAGTACATGTGTCTACACACAACCTGTATCTGAACGAAGAGTCTGAAACCAAACGGCTCTGAATGAAAAGCAGACAATGAGTTATGCAATAATTTTGTCAAATCAGGAAACACAAACATTATGAAGTTCAGGCAGCTAAACATTATAAAAAATATTCCCAAACTAATGTTCCAAAGGACATTCCCCATGATTTAAATACACATGTCTACTGTAAAAAATAGCTAACAAAAGAAAAAAAAGTTAACTAAAGAACTAAAGAACTGCACTCCATGAGGTAACAAGGAAATATATTGGTCTTATTTAAATCAAAGGCGTTATGCTTATAGTTTAATTACTAATTATATATATATATATATATATATATATATATATATATATATATATATATATATATATATATATATATATATTAGTATTATTATTCTTGTATAATCTGAAGATCATCCATTTAATTTTGTATTTTTGTTATTGATTAATAAATGAGATTATAATCATTTAATTACTATTTATTTATATTTAATATATTATTTTCAAAATAATTTTTGTGTAATATTATATAATCAATTTAGCATTCTATCTACATTTGAATTATTATTATACATTGATTTACAAATGTAATAATAAAAAGAATAAATAATAAAAAAATATTTAATTGGTGTAATAAATCAAATAACATATGTTATTTTATTTATCAGTCTAACTATACTTGAATGTATTATTATTATTATTATTATTTTAAATGATCTCCAAATAAACAAATAAATAAATAAATAATAATAATAACAACAATAAAAATATAGACATACTGGAGTTATAGATAGATTGGTAGGTAATTCAATTAAACCAATGAAAATAATTTTTAAGGCTCAAATTATAAAGAAATAGCTCCTTAAAGTAATAACTGGATGTTCACTTTTTACAGTATATGTGGGACAGAAATCCAACCCTTTCATATCAGCACGTATCAGTAGGATGACTCTGTAGGATGTCTCTGGCAGCATTTGTGTAAATTTAGCAAACTGAGTAGAAAGCCATAGAGCCACAGTTATATGAATATTGCATCAGTTCCATACACGTTAGAAACAGCAGCATGTTTCTAATGGCACATTCTGATACATTTGCTTTTGAATGAATTAAACCTTTTTTCATTCTTTAGGAAAGAGATAGTGTTTCAGCCGTGGGAGGGAGGCCTTCAGCTGCAGTTAATTTAAGCTCAATGTCATCCCTCATAACTGGCACACTACACTTGTTTTAAGTCAGTCGCGGGCATGCGGTGCCACAGCAGGTAGTGAGTGGAGGGATTAGCACTCAAAATAACCCTGGCCCTGATACGTCCAATCAATCACTGAGCCACCCACCTCCTGACCCTGCATGGCTCTCTGTGCTCATTGTTCCCACGGGGCCATGCCGCCATCCCCTGGTCCTGCTCAGGGGGGAAATCACACACCTGCCACTGGAGCTGAACTCTGACCCACTTCGTGTGCGCGAGCTCCCTATCCGGGGCGCTATCAAACGGGACTTTCAGTGCGGTTAAGTCACATGTGATTATGGGCCTTGATCACACCACTGTCAACAGAAAGCTAGGCAGAGAGCAGAGTGCTGAATTATGGAGGAGCTCTGTTGCACAAGAGACATAACCTAAACACAGGGCCTAACCCCATGTGCCCTGGCACCCTGCTTGTTATTCAGCACAACAGCAGGGATGTTTTTGAAAGGGTGTTTTAGGGCCAGTGTAGAGACGGATTGGCAGATTTGCGTCTGATGGCTGTGCACGTGCAGGGGTGTGGTATTATGGCGGCGCTGATGAAAACACAATGTCTTCATCAGAGACTAAAGGGTCATAGGAAAGCAACAGTTGTCAGTTGATCTAACGCCGCTGATTTCAGCACCTGCTTGACTTGTGCGGGAGCCAGGCTAAGGGCCTTGGCCTTGGTTCCGCAAGCTATTCTGTTTGGTCTTTTTCAGGCAGAAGAAATGGACAACCCGGGCCAATTAAATACCATCTTTGACACAGTTACCACGGCGACAGTGAAAACACCTCAGCCATCATATTTCTATTCTCAAAATAGCTATATCAAGGAGCAATTTGGCAGGTGTATGATTGTGGGCCGGGACACAAGGAATTTTAGAGGAGCTGATGGATTGCCTTGTGCTGGCAGGGTGTCTGGGTTCTGTGGACATATATGCCCGGCCGGGGCGGGACACAGAGCGGGCCGACGTTTGATCTCAGAGCCCCTCCTCGTTAGGTGGACAGGCCTGCCAATTCTTCCTGCCCTCCTCTTGCGGCAGGGGAATGATTGTGTGTGTGTATGTGTGTTTAGCTGCGGGTTAAGAAACATGACTGGGCTTCTCTAAAGCCAGGTGGCTACTCTGAGTGGGGTGGGAATCTGCCAGCTAGTGATGTCACACATTAAGCGAGAGACTAGGAGTGGCTGCTGTCCTGGGAGCACATTAATGACACATACTGCACATAGCCCGGCTCTGAGCTAACTTTTTCCCAAACGTCTCACTCATGTACATACTCGTGTACAGGGCTAGTTAGCTAAGCTAGCAGCTACTCTAGAGAAAAATAATCTCAGTGAGAGAGAAATTAGCTAGTTACATTGCCAAGCTAATACATGTTTATGAGAACACAAAAGATATTTTCAAAAGAGGTAAAAGATTAAAAACTACACTGTCAGATGCTGTGTGCATCTTGTTTATGACATACCCCAAACTTCTGAAATTAATTTAATGATATGTCAAAGCACCACAATATATACATTTGATACCATCACTGTACCATGGAAACACCATAAGTTTGGGGTCAGTAAGATTGTTTTTAAAATGTCTTATGCTCTCTAAGGCTGCATTTATTTGATCAAAAATGCAGTAAAAAGTCAGAGCCTATGGCCTCATGCAGTGTTTCAACAAAAAAAGGGGGGGGGAGCATGGTGGTGGCAGCATCATGCTGTGGGGGTGTTTTTCAGCTGCAGGGACAGGACGACTGGTTGCAATTGAGGGAAAGATGAATGCGGCCAAGTACAGGGATATCCTGGACGAAAACCTTCTCCAGAGTGCTCAGGACCTCAGACTGGGCCGAAGGTTTACCTTCCAACAAGACAATGACCTTAAGCACACAGCTAAAATAACGAAGTAGTGGCTTCACAACAACTCTGTGACTGTTCTTGAATGGCCCAGCCAGAGCCCTGACTTAAACCCAATTGAGCATCTCTGGAGAGACCTAAAAATGGCTGTCCACTAACGTTTACCATCCAACCTGACAGACCTGGAGAGGATCTGCAAGGAGGAATGGCAGAGGATTCCCAAATCCAGGTGTGAAAAACTTGTTGCATCTTTCCCAAAAAGACTCATGGCTGTATTAGATCAAAAGGGTGCTTCTACTAAATACTGAGCAAAGGGTCTGAATACTTAGGACCATGTGATATTTCAGTTTTTCTTTCTTAATATATCTGCAAAAATGTCAACAATTCTGTGTTTTTCTGTCAATATGGGGTGCTGTGTGTACATTAATGAGGAAAAAAAATTAACTTAAATGATTTTAGAAAATGGCTGCAATATAACAAAGAGGGAAAAATTTAAGGGGGTCTGAATACTTTCCGTACCCACTGTATATATATGTATAATTTTTTATATATAAACTTTTAATCCAGCACCTGTTTTGTTCAACCCGTTTTGCCAATTCATTGAAAAGAACTGTCCTTGAAACTGTGATTGATTCGCAAACTGGGCTTCGCCGGTTTTCTTGTCATGATGTTATTTCTCCTGTAGTTGTAGAGTGAATAGTCACATGCCATATAAGTTCAGGTGATTGTCTCAAAACAGCATGATTAAAGATGGTAGATTTCAAATCACATACTTCCTGTTAAGATTAATTGCCATGCTAACAGATAGACTACCTTTTCTCCATTATATACTGTATAGCCTACATGTTTGCTACTGCCCAACTGTACCTATATCATCTTGCGGCCGACATCACGACTACCCTAAAACTCAGCAGGAGCGATCATTTCAGCATGTGAAGTGTAGTGTGTGTGCATGTGTATGTGTACTTTTCAATAAAACTCCAGTTAATGATCTACTAAGTGCTGGAGCTCAGTACAGAGCCAATGATCCAGCCCTGCTCTCACAGACTCTTCAGATCCTCTTAATATGGCACAGTAGGAAGCAACCTTGCCACTGTGTGATCTCACTTTCATGCAGCTGTGTAAAGTGATTTGTTGGCCAAACACTTGCAACGAGTGGAACTCTGACACAGGCCCTTTTCGAGATACAAATACAGCACTGGAAAAACGTCACTTAATTTTTTGGGTGCAGCTCCTCTAACTGTAGGAGCCATGCTGTAATTAGCCACTGGAGACTTTTGCTGTTATAAATAAAGTGACTTGTTTGGCGGGAAATTAAGCAGAGTCGCAACAACGCGGGGGCGTTAAACCAACACAAACAGCATCTTTACAAAGAAAGTAGTGCAGTTACGATTTGTGTTGCCGTTTGATGTCGCACTCAGAGGCGTTAGTTTGCCGAGGTGTTCCTTACAAAGCTTGCTTAAATGAAAACACATGTTCATTAGGATTATACCTATAATAAGCTCAAACAGCCGTATATAAGGTTTAAGACTCCAGGAAGATGGGAGATGAAGAGAGATGCTCTCGTACTTTCTTCCTCACATCTCTCATCTGTCTCGTGCATCTGTACGCCCCCACATCAGCGTTTCAATATGTGCATCAGTCTGAAAGTCTGAACTTCAACCAGTTGTTAAAACATGGTACCCTTGTGGATGCATCTGGCTTTGAAAAATAAAGAAATTCTCGTCTTTGAAAGGAACGGAGAGAGTATAGTTTCAGCAGCAGTCAACCCACCCATACACACACACACACACACACACACACACAAAACAAACTCACAAAGGGGAGGGGGAAAAGACACACTAAAACACATTTTGTTTTTCATTTTGAAATCAAAAGGTTTTTGTATCACTGTTTGCCCCAAAGCATCATGCAACTGCTTTGGCACAAGACTGCAGGGGTGTAAACCCACACTTGTTTTGCAAAATGCTGTGCATCTTTTGTAGAATAAAAGAACTTGTATGGATGCGCTCAAAGAGAAGACGGCATTTCTTCATCTGATCTGTACTGCAGTTCATGCACTCTCACAGAAGCTTGCTTTAATCTCATCTCGTGTAACATAAATATTTGCAGAGCTGTGATCTCGTAAACGACGTCTCATTGCCAAAGCACATGCCCCATTCGCATGGATTACATTTTGCGCGCTTAACCACCTGCCCCTCTCAGATCAAAACACTCACCATGATACAGGTGTCAGACGTCTTAAAGGAGATATTCAGGCTTATGTTTCACCTTAAAGGGGTCATATGATGCAATTTCAATTTTTCCTTTCTCTTTGGAGTGTTACAAGCTCTTGGTGCACAAAGAAGATCTGTAAGGTTGCAAAGACTAAAGTCTCAAATCCAAAGAGATATTCTTTATAAAAGTTAAGACTTGTCCACGCCCTCCTAAAACGGCTCGTTCTAACATGCCCCCACATGTCCACTGGATCGGCTTTCACCGTGGACGAAGCGGAGTCCAGCCCGGGGTCAGTCACATGTGGTTGCCGCAAGCCCGCCGGCCACTCCTTTGTAGAATCCGCCGGCCGCACCGTTCTCAAGCCTGCCGGCCACCGCTCACTCAAGCCCGCCGTGTGTGATGCGGTGCAGACATGGTTTTATGTTTACGCGGCGCGATGCAACGCAAAAGGACAGTATAAGTCATTATAATCTGTAATTATGTCCACACTGGATGCAACAAATACCTCGTTTATAATGGGTTTTAATGTTTTTGTCTCGTCGCTCCGGCCGGGACACGGCATCACAGTATGGTAGGGGAGTAACATTTCCGTCACACGCTTGAATAATGTGTTTTTTGAACCTTAAACCACATAAACATATTTCATTAAACCAAATACACAAAATAATATTCTTTTTAGCAACATCATATGACCCTTTTAAGCGACACGCGAGACTGCACAGGGCTCCAGTGGGTCGTTTTGAACAGCTTGAATTCAAGCTATACATATCTATTCTTTTTCAGCGGGAGGTAAAAAGCTTCACCTTGATTTGTGAGAAAAAAAAACGATCATCTAATTTTCAGCGATGCAATAGGGATGGTATCAATGCCAGATTTAAATTGGATTACAAATTAATAGTGAGAAGCCCACAGGAGTTCATTTATGTTTCGAAAGGTTTGACAGGTTACATCGAATTCTTGAGTTTGTAGTCCATTTACGGGCTGCATTCAGAATCACTTGTTTTTGCACAATATTTCATCATCATAGTTTGTGTTCATACAATATACTGGAGTGCATTTCCAACAATTCAGTATGTAAGTAAGTTTTAAAAACTGCAGCTATACCAATAGACATGAAAGTGTCTAAAGTCAGCTCTGATAAACTGAATCACTCATCATTAAGCATACATGTGCAAGCAAGGTACATGTTTTCTTCAGGATATGGTCTGTATCCTTTTGATTTAAATTGTGCATGTCTCTTACATCAGCGAATATCACTATTATTCTCACACAATTTGACTTCAACTGTTCAAGGGAAAACAGGGATGAGAGTAACATTTTCTGAGCTATTTATCTAAGACTTTCATATAATTTTTTCAGATGTATTTTCTACCAGTGAGAAGCCCACAGGAGTTCATTTATGTTTCGAAAGGTTTGACAGGTTACATCGAATTCTTGAGTTTGTAGTCCATTTACGGGCTGCATTCAGAATCACTTGTTTTTGCACAATATTTCATCATCATAGTTTGTGTTCATACAATATACTGGAGTGCATTTCCAACAATTCAGTATGTAAGTAAGTTTTAAAAACTGCAGCTATACCAATAGACATGAAAGTGTCTAAAGTCAGCTCTGATAAACTGAATCACTCATCATTAAGCATACATGTGCAAGCAAGGTACATGTTTTCTTCAGGATATGGTCTGTATCCTTTTGATTTAAATTGTGCATGTCTCTTACATCAGCGAATATCACTATTATTCTCACACAATTTGACTTCAACTGTTCAAGAGAAAACAGGGATGAGAGTAACATTTTCTGAGCTATTTATCTAAGACTTTCATATAATTTTTTAAAGTTAAAATTAAAGTTATTTTGAAATCTACAACTTATCCCTAAATAAATTCAAGTACAAAGAGTGCTGTTTATACAACCTCCACCATTACCTGGGTGAGTTGTAACAGGTGGGATGAGACGTCCCACTATAGATAACATTGACATGAGTTTAAATTCTGTGTATGTAATTATTTTTTTGTAATCAGATGTAATTGTTCAAAACCATTTTATTTATACCAACCTTAACTCCTTCCCCCAAAGAGACACCATTTAATTTTAAGCATTTTCATTTAAAAAGGTTACAAAAAGGAAAATACTATTCTACAACATCTAACAAGTTAGAAAAAATATTATGATGAACAAATACATGAAAACGTAACAGACAGTGTGTGTGTGTGTGTGTGTGTGCACACGAATGTCTTCTACCTCAAAATTGATTTAAACATTACCTGGGTGAGTTGTAACAGGTGGGATGAGACGTCCCACTATAGATAACATTGACATGAGTTTAAATTCTGTGTATGTAATTATTTTTTTGTAATCAGATGTAATTGTTCAAAACCATTTTATTTATACCAACCTTAACTCCTTCCCCCAAAGAGACACCATTTAATTTTAAGCATTTTCATTTAAAAAGGTTACAAAAAGGAAAATACTATTCTACAACATCTAACAAGTTAGAAAAAATATTATGATGAACAAATACATGAAATATGATCAAACAATTAAAAACGTAACAGACAGTGTGTGTGTGTGTGTGTGCACACGAATGTCTTCTACCTCAAAATTGATTTAAATTTTTTTTTTGTATTCCTATATATTGCTACACATACTTTCAGAAAAAATTTATTATAATAAAAAAGTGTTTTCTATGTAATTTAGGTACTAATTACTAATTAGGTACTAATACTTCTACTGTCACTTCAGGAGGATGTTGGTTATGTACTGATATGGATTATCTTATTACTAAGTGGTCAAATTGTGTTACGATTTACTGTACCCCATGTTACAACCATACATGGCCTCCCCTATAATGTTGTGGTTCCTAATAAAGTTACTGGCCTCTTGCAAACCCAATTTTACTTGCATTTGGTGCTTGACGGGTGGGAATTTTGGACCGTAAACAAGTTTATTTTCAAAACGAATCTGCTTCAGTATGGAATTAACACAAACCTGTTATAGCAGCTCAAAACCACTAGCTAAACAGCTCATAAACAATAAGAATTTGATCAAATTAAACTCATACACACCACACACACACACACACACACACACAGAATGAGAACAGTTGGAAACAGGGACGGGGATTCTGCACCACAGCTCCACCGTGGGTGCGTTTTTCATTTAGAAGAAAGTTGAAAAGATCAGGTAATTGAAAAAGAGAAGACAATCCCGACAGCTTGTTCTCTGCAGATGCCAATGAAAAGCTTGAGGGGTATTAAAGCATTACACTTTGGGGCCTTTCTTTGGGTTTCTTTCACCAGGGCTATGGAGAAATGGCTTTTTAATGACAACACCTGAAAAGTGTTTTTCATCCCGCCATGCATCATTGTCAGTGGAGGAGATTAAACCTTATTGTTTCCTTTTGGAAGGCCGACAGAGAGGTGGAGAGTGGGACAGCCAAATGCAAAGTGCACAGAGATGAAATAAAACAGAGGAGAGACCCCCACCCCCCTAGACACACCACCCTGAATACCATCACACCATTACACGTCTGCCAAAGTATGTCATTACCAGATCTTAGAAAAATTCAATTATTAAACCTGGCCAAGTGATCCAGAGCTCATAGAATCCACCAGTGTATCTTGCAATAAATTGATTCAATAAAATGCTTGAATATACTAAAATGGTAAATTATGGATGGCCTTATCTATATAAATAAAAATGACTTACAAGAAAAATTTAATTAAAAAATATAAATGCATACATTTATTCTGCAAGTTCATTTTTTAGTATATTTTCATCTTCATGTTAAATTAAACGTTGTGCAGTGTGCAGCACAAATGATCATATTCCACATTCATATACGTGGATTATGCTGGGAAAAAGTAAAACTGGGATGAGATATATGACATTATGTGGCGATAATATATCTTCCATTTCTAACCCATATGTCTTGTTCCCCATCAAACGGCACATCATTTCTTTGGACCTGCATCTGTCTGTTATTAATAGTTTTATGATTTATAGGCAGAAGCTGGATGCAGCTCAGAACAGCCACATATACAATTATCCAATGCTCAGCCTATATGAATGCCATTTTCCTGCTGATCTCTACCTAAAGAAGACAAGACCATTTGTCTCTCTTTCTCCTCAGCTCTGCAGATAATAAGCCATCTGGTGGATCTAAACATGAAAGATTAAAATAATATACAGTATGAAAGCTCTCTTGTTTCACCTTAAGTGACACGCAAGACTGCACAGGGCTCCAGTGGGTTTTCAACAGCTTGAATTCAAACCATACATATCTATTCTTTTTCAGCGTGAGGTAAAAGGCTCCACCTCGATTCAATCATCTAGTTTTCAGCGATGCATGAGGGATAAAATCAATGGCGGATTTAAATTGGATTACAGATTAATAGTGAGAAGCCCACAGGAGCTCATTTACGTTTCGAAAGGTTTGACAGGTTACATTGAATTTTTGAGTTTGTAGTCCGTTGATGGGCTGCATTCAGAACCACTTGTTTTTGCACAATATTTCATCATCATAGTTTGTGTTCATACAATACACTGGAGTGCATTTCCAACAATTCAGTATGACATAAGTATGTAAGTAAGTTTGAAAAATTGCAGCTATAGACATTAAAGTGACCAAAGTCAGCTCTGATAAACTGAATCACTCATCATTAAGCATAAATGTGCAAGCAAGGTACGGAGCAGATGTTTTCTTCAGGATATGGTTTGTATCCTTTTGATTTAAATCGTGCACGTCTCTTACATCAGCAAAGATCACACTGTTATTTTCACACAGTTTGACTTCAACTATTCAAGGGAAAATAGCGATGGGAGTAACATTTTCTGAACTATTTACAGTATCTCATACTTTGATATTATTTTTATTTTTTAGAAAATATTTATTTTTTCCAAATGAAAGTTGTTTTGAAATCTACAATTTATCCCTGACCTGTGTAAATTAATTTCTAGTCCAAAGAGTGCTGTTTATACAACCTACACCATTACCTGCATGAGCTGTAAGGGGTGGGGTGTTATTTTTATACCAACATAACTCTTTCCCCAAAGAAACATAATTTAATTTTAAGAAATTTAAAAAAAATTAAAGTACTGTTCTACAACAACTAACAATTTAGAAAAAAAAGAAAAAAATGCTTTCTACTTCAAAATGTATATATTTATGGTTCTATAAACCATTTATATGACTTTATGTACTCTGAGAAAAATACTCTCAGCTGTAATTGTGGTGGTGCACTTAAATATTTTCTATGTAATTAGGAACTAATATGCCCCCTTTAGTTCATTTTGTGTATATTTTGAAAGGGTCCTGCCCCAGTGATAGCTTTTGTACCATTTTTATTTTTGAGTGTAGAGACTTCAGGAGGGTGTCAGTCATGTATTGATAGGGATTATCTTGTTTCTGACTGGTTAAAAAGGGACAACCCCAGCTATTGGGTTGTTTTGACCTAGCGTACTTTTAGAGTGTACTCTACCCCATGTTACAACCATCCACGGTCTCCCCCATTAACGTTGTGGTTCCTAATAAAGTTACTGGCCTCTTGCAAACCCAATTTTACTTGCATTTGGTGCTTGACGGGTGTGAATTTTGGACCGTAAACAAGTTTATTTTCAAAACGAATCTGCTTCAGTATGGAATTAACACAAACCCAGCTCAAAAGCTCAAAACCACTAGCTAAACAGCTCATAAACAATAAGAATTTGATCAAATTAAACTCATACACACCACACACACACACACACACACACACAGAATGAGAACAGTTGGAAACAGGGACGGGGATTCTGCACCACAGCTCCACCGTGGGTGCGTTTTTCATTTCGAAGAAAGTTGAAAAGATCAGGTAATTGAAAAAGAGAAGACAATCCCGACAGCTTGTTCTCTGCAGATGCCAATGAAAAGCTTGAGGGGTATTAAAGCATTACACTTTGGGGCCTTTCTTTGGGTTTCTTTCACCAGGGCTATGGAGAAATGGCTTTTTAATGACAACACCTGAAAAGTGTTTTTCATCCCGCCATGCATCATTGTCAGTGGAGGAGATTAAACCTTATTGTTTCCTTTTGGAGGGCCGACAGAGAGGCGGAGAGTGGGACAGCCAAATGCAAAGTGCACAGAGATGAAATAAAACAGAGGAGAGACCCCCACCCCCCTAGACACACCACCCTGAATACCACCACACCATTACACGTCTGTCATTACCAGATCTTAGAAAAATTCAATTATTAAACCTGGCCAAGTGATCCAGAGCTCATAGAATCCACCAGTGTATCTTGCAATAAATTGATTCAATAAAATGCTTGAATATACTAAAATGGTAAATTATGGATGGCCTTATCTATATAAATAAAAATGACTTACAAGAAAAATTTAATTAAAAAAATATAAATGCATACATTTATTCTGCAAGTTCATTTTTTAGTATATTTTCATCTTCATGTTAAATTAAACGTTGTGCAGTGTGCAGCACAAATGATCATATTCCACATTCATATATGTGGATTATGCTGGGAAAAAGTAAAACTGGGATGAGATATATGACATTATGTGGCGATAATATATCTTCCATTTCTAACCCATATGTCTTGTTCCCCATCAAACGGCACATCATTTCTTTGGACCTGCATCTGTCTGTTATTAATAGTTTTATGATTTATAGGCAGAAGCTGGATGCAGCTCAGAACAGCCACATATACAATTATCCAATGCTCAGCCTATATGAATGCCATTTTCCTGCTGATCTCTACCTAAAGAAGACAAGACCATTTGTCTCTCTTTCTCCTCAGCTCTGCAGATAATAAGCCATCTGGTGGATCTAAACATGAAAGATTAAAATAATATACAGTATGAAAGCTCTCTATTCAATTGCTAATGTCCAAGATTCAGGATTCAGAGGCCAAAGCTGTCATTTTTTTTTTCTCTGAGAGAAAGAGAGAGAGGGTTAATTATAAGAATTCCTCACAGAGCTGTCCCGACTTTGGCCCGTACTGGGATGAGATATATGACATTATGTGGCGATAATATATCTTCCATTTCTAACCCATATGTCTTGTTCCCCATCAAACGGCACATCATTTCTTTGGACCTGCATCTGTCTGTTATTAATAGTTTTATGATTTATAGGCAGAAGCTGGATGCAGCTCAGAACAGCCACATATACAATTATCCAATGCTCAGCCTATATGAATGCCATTTTCCTGCTGATCTCTACCTAAAGAAGACAAGACCATTTGTCTCTCTTTCTCCTCAGCTCTGCTGATAATAAGCCATCTGGTGGATCTAAACATGAAAGATTAAAATAATATACAGTATGAAAGCTCTCTATTCAACTGCTAATGTCCAAGATTCAGGATTCAGAGGCCAAAGCTGTCATTTTTTTTTCTCTGAGAGAAAGAGAGAGAGGGTTAATTATAAGAATTCCTCACAGAGCTGTCCCGACTTTGGCCCGTGTCGCATGCGACTGGCGAAACTCATTTACGGCTAGAGAACAATGCCTACCAAATGTCTTATGGGCTAATCCCCTCAATCCTTTGTATTCATTGATGCCTGTTTGCGTGAGCTATGGGAGAGGGCTGACTCCGGGGCTCGGAGGGTCAACATCAAGCCCCGGTGCCATGGGCTAGCTGCGCTCCAGTGTAATTATTTCACTTTCCAACATTAAATCTTTACGTGGGCTGCTGAGGGAGGGGGTATACATAAACAGAGAGATTTGAAAGACAGAAGGGGGAAACCGGGAGATGAGGGAGTTTGATCTCCATCTAAGCTGCAGATAAAGCGGGACCAAATTGGCCACGCTGTCTGAGTGGACAAACACTTATTTCGGTAAGCACGTTGATTAAACTGACCCTCGCTGAGGGAGAGTCAACAAAGTATGCTGTGTTGAGAAAACGTGTGCATTCAAGTGTGCATTAAAAAAAAAAAGACTATTAATTAAAAATTAATTGAAATAATTTTTTACTGTAAAAAAGGTTTTTATACATATTTACAGTTATTGTTGTCAATTTGCAGAATCAGTGCAAATAGTATTGTGATTGCATGCATAGTTGACCTTATAAAGCTGGTTAACTGTGCAAACCCTTGACCTTACGTCTACCATTATCTGCAGTTAAATCAAACTTTGACACAGCAGGAATAAACATGCGTGAGACTGGGAAAAAGAATCGTTGCTGAAAAATAGGTTAGAAAGAAAATAATTCATTCTGGAAGCTTTACTTTTTTCTGATTTTCATTGAGATCAAAGCCTTGTTTCAGCTCTAATTAACAAAACTAATGCGGATTCCAGACCTTCTGGCACTGGGTAAGGCCTTGGAGGAATAGAGCTGGAAATTTTCTGCAGATTTAAATAATTAATATGACACCTTGAGCTCCACGAAGAAAGAGGAGCGCCATGTTCGTATTTAGAACAATGTCATTGCCAAGTGTAATGCCATTTGTTCAGATGAAAATGAGCTGGGTGGACCGCAGCAAGTTCATTGTCTGCCATTCTGACGGCTCGTGAATGGTTGGGCCCTTTGTCATGGTAAGAAGGGCCTTTGAGAGCAACTTTGTAAACCAGCCTCAGGTCCATCCCTGGACAGGGGTGCTGGGAAGGCCCAGGCTGCTCAGGGAGTTTGCGCTTGGTCATTTTCTGGTGTCTAATCCCCTTAATCCCCGTTAGAAGGGGGTTTGCGAGAGACAAATCCACTCCCTAAGGTCCTTAGGATTCAAACGCGGTGCTTGAGCAACTGTATCATTTGATAACAACAAGAGCTGAAGAGATAGACAGATAAAGGGTCTGGAATATATCTCACGATCAGGCTCTATCTTTTTTAATATCTTATCTTCCATCAGTTTATTCTTGTAGTGTATTTGAGTTGTACATGAAACTTGGTGGAGATGGTTGATGAGATCTGGATGGGAAACCTATACACAAATGGTCTGACCTTTATGCAAATGGACCTTATGTTCATCTTTGGCCAGTTGAGCTCTCAAACGGTTTCTCCGCATTCAGGCAAGACCTGCTCTAATCCACCCCCTTCTATTGAAATTAATGCACCTCTGGTGACATAATCTCCAGCACGCCACTATATCATTAGTTAATTAATACTGCATATGAAGAGGTGGACCAGACGAGTCTATGGCCCAAAGTTTACTGTTTGGAGCCCCAAAACCAACAGGGAATAAGAGGGTGCTTTAATACAGGCTAATATAGAATGATATGGGTTAAATGAGAATTTAAATATCTCACTCAAGCTCAATGTAATTAATAATGAGAGTACGTAAAAAGAATTGTCTGACTCTAGCTAAACATGAGATTCTGGCTTTGAATGGGAAGCTTAGTAATTTATGATTAGAAAACCTTTTTTTAAAAGAATATGCATGCTTATTTCAAGCCATTTGGGTTGTGCGCCATTTAGAATTGAATTGAGAATGCTAGTTCCTGAATTTGAATTGAATTTAAACTGAGGTAGCAAATGGCATGCAGAATTGGAATTTAAAAATGTATGTATGGAATTAATGTACAGAACAATTAAGCTGAATTAAACAGAAGGACTCTTCCAGTCAACTTGTTCAACTTCCTGTTGGGCGGAGCCAATTAAATTAAAATTTCAACTCACGAATTGAAACCCTGCAGGCCAAGAGCACCTCTCCGGCTTTTTGTTTTTTAATTATAAAATTATAAAAAATCATAAAAAAATTATGACAGTTCAGGGAAAAAAACCCAGAACAAAATATAACCTAAACATTAAACCTACTTCCTTTCATAGACTACACAACACAGTTTGAAATTGTGGTCACCATGTGGTGTCAAAAGAAAGTGCAGAGTAGATGGGCTGAACTCAGCAGTTAACCCTCATTTATAGCTGCTCTCACCAAGGGCCTCCGCCAAAATATGCAGTTACATGATGCAACGAAACAAGAGCATAGCTGCGGTTTGAAAGATCTCTCCCTTCATTGCATCTGCTCAGCATAGAGCACACTCACATCTCAATATCAACTCACAAGTTAAAAACAACGACCGCAAACACAGACTGTCTATGGGGTGCCAGAGATGGTTAGTGGTTTGATGTCTTCGAGATGCAAAGGCAAATCACTGTCATCTATGCGAAAGAGTAGGAAGAGTCATTTCTGCCATTATAAATAAGTGCAAACTGGTTAAAAAAAGTATCATTCATCTCTTCTTTCGTCTGTATGCCAGCATACTCACAGTCATATCTGCTGTGTTAAATATATCTCTCCATGTTCAGTTCCATCAACCAAACCCTACAGCAATTCTGGACTTGGGATAAATAGGTTCCTAACACAATTTTTCCACTAACAATCACTTCGTCCATGTAAGAGGATGAATCACTGCAGGAAAAAGATTATATAAAGGGGTTCATTATTGGTGTAATGTATAGAGGGGTACTGTAATTGATAGTGACAACATTCAACAGACCGCAGAAATAAAAGTATGCCCTGGCAAATTGCTATGAAAATTCAGGCCAAGTCTTTCTGTAAATAGTTAAGGTCAGTTCTGGTCTCTATTAAGGCAACATTGCATGTTGAGAGTCAAAATGTGGATTGTCTAATATTTGAGGGCAAGAGAAAATTTGTATATTTTGTGAGAAATGTGGATCAGAAGTTTGAGGTCAGTAAGATAGTTTAATGTTTTGAAAGAAGTCTCTTATATTTTAGCTGATGAAAAATACAGTAAAAACTGTAATATTGTGAAATATTATAACAGTTTATTGGAGCCAATACTCCAGTCTTCAGTGTCAAATGATTCTTTAGAAATCATTCTAATACGCTGATTTGATGCTCAAGAAACATTTCTTATTATTATCAGTGTTGAATATTTATTATTTTTGTGGAAACAATGATCATTTTCTATAAGATTCTTTGATGAATAAAAATTTCAAAAGAACAGCATTTATTAGAAATTTGTTCTGTAACAATGTAAAAGTCTTTATTGTTACTTTTGATCCATTTTAAAGCATCCTTGCAGAATAAAAGTATTCGATTCTTCCCTTTACCCCCCGTACGTTTATATGTACACACACACACACGCACATGCACACAAACACATATTATAAATGCCTTTATTGTTAGCATATTAGTTATTTGCTGCGTTATTGAAATCATGAAATGTTGTATTGTGATTACCCTACATCAGTCCTCTTTTGGAAACACGGTGATGGTTTCTTTTCCTTGGTTATTTTTCTTTCAATAAGACTAACACTGAGATGAAAAAGTACATAATGAGCATGGTGTTAACCCATGTGTGTTTCAACTGCTCAACCTTTACAGGGAGTGCAACTGAGAGCAAACCAGCAGTGTTTGTGTTGACAGCCTTTGAGCCAGGCTCTGCCTTCACGAAAATGCTCAGGGCACAAAGAAATCTTCCCCTCATCTGTGTACATCCTGCTGGTTAATATGCATGCAAAATTTATCATGAAGACCAACAAAAGAGGATGTTTTCCCTCTGGTTCCTGCTTATTTTCCTGCAGTAATGCGGTAGATCAACAGCAACAAAAAATATTTAATTAAAAAACTACACTGTACCATCTTAAAGAGATCCATCCATCCATGGACAAAAACTGCTCTTCATCATTCTTCAAAATATCCTCTGTTAGCTATTTTGGCTTCCCCTCCAAACAATAGTGCATTACGCTAGCAATGCTAAGGTCACGGATTCCCTGTGTGATAAAATTTTGATGAAAAAATGCAAATGAAATGAAAGTAAATATAAGAGATAAAATGCATTTACAAAATGCAATTTAAGTCACATAAAAACATCTACTAAAACATAAATGTTAATAATTAACAGATTTATAGTTAAAATCTATATGTTGCTCCTGAGAGGACTAAGCTCAGTTTGGCCTTGAATCACAACAGAGAGAGCCACTTGCAACACATCTCCCCTTTTTTTCTATAAAACAAAAATTACAATCACCACTGTTTAGGACGTTGGCAGCCGTCCCTGCTGGTTAATATGCATGCAAAATTTATCATGAAGACCAACAAAAGAGGATGTTTTCCCTCTGGTTCCTGCTTATTTTCCTGCAGTAATGCGGTAGATCAACAGCAACAAAAAATATTTAATTAAAAAACTACACTGTACCATCTTAAAGAGATCCATCCATCCATGGACAAAAACTACTCTTCATCATTCTTCAAAATATCCTCTGTTAGCTATTTTGGCTTCCCCTCCAAACAATAGTGCATTACGCTAGCAATGCTAAGGTCACGGATTCCCTGTGTGATACAATTTTGATGAAAAAATGCAAATGAAATGAAAGTAAATATAAGAGATAAAATCCATTTACAAAATGCAATTTAAGTCACATAAAAACATCTACTAAAAACATAAATGTTAATAATTAACAGATGTATAGTTAAAATCTATATGTTGCTCCTGAGAGGACTCTAGTATCCTGTCACCATGTCAAGACACAATACCCACAGACAGACCTTTGAATCAGTAAATCAGGTCTATAAAGGGCCTCATATTTTCCATCAGAGCTTTGCCGGTCTGGACAGCCCCAAACGGTTTGTGCGTCGCACATATGACACCAAGCGTCATAGACTTCACTCTGCATTCTGCCTCTGTAGAAAACATTCCAAATTAAAACCACCACATTCACCAGTATAAGCTATTTTCATCATGAATCTGTGCTCTGACAGATCGGTTAATAGCGTGTGCTTATATTCAGATGATTCTGTGGTAAAGAATATTTGTATACGTCATTATCGTAAACCTAAGAGAGCAGTTGAACTTAGAGATAATTACCAGAGAGATAATCAAGACTGATAGGATTGGTTTTTGGTAATTCCCTATATATAAACTCTGGCTTTATGGCCCTTTGATACATCCAACAAAAATATTTTATCTTTTTTTTTTGTTCTACCACTAGGCTGGCCCTCACCTCTACTGACCCTGACATTCCATTCAGCAAAGTGTCTGATATAAAAAAGATTGCTTTCATGCCTACCTAAGTAATATCATATGCTTCACATCAGAGCATGCTCTGGCTAGTCGAATTCCCAATGTATGGTAACTCAACTGACTCAACATGACATGCATGCCTGTGGTCCACACACTCTCTTTCTCTTTCACACACACATATAGACACCCCACACTCCCACAGTCGCTCCCAGCACTTTCCTCCATTTACAGGAATGTCTTGAATTGTTTGAATTTTTTTTATCAGTAACAGAACTTCTAATACAATTTTTGGATGCATATTTTAAGAGCTCAGTTTGACTAGGCCCACACTTCCCACTGAGCTCAGAATATAGCAGCACCCATAGTTTTATCACCCTGTTAAAAGGCCTTTATATTGCTGCAGTGAACATGCTCAATTACCCAGACTCCCTGGGGCGTGGGGAAAACACACATCAGCTGGGCCTGATTTATTTCACTGTCCCACTGAAACCCCAAATTAAGAGACACCCTTTGTAACCAGCGAAGTATTACACAACAGTCTGTCCGAGAGGATGTCTTCATTCTATTAGCATCATCTCTTGACTAGCACTTACAGTCCAGGCTTGAAATATTTCCAACATGATACATCCCATTTATTCAATGATCTTCAAGACTTATTCTTTTTTGTTTTCACCAGGGAACAATGACATTCACTTAAATCACAGCTCATGTAGCCTAAGTCTATTTAAAGACCCCATTTTGTGGCTTTTAATCCACATCGGTTACCTTTGAGGTCATCTACATTTACGCATTTGGCAGATGCTTTCATCCAAAGCGACTTGCGTTGCATTTAAGATACATTTTATCAGTTAATGTTCCTGGCAATCAAACCCATGACCTTGTCATTGTGAGTGCCATACTATAGTGTTTTAGCTAGATGGAAAACAGACCACAAATGCTGATGTCTCCTGCTCTTACAGGCGTATGCACATCGTTGTTAGGGATGCACAATATAATGGTTATCATACAATATCAGAGATCAGTATCAGTCGATATTGGATATTTAATTGTGCATGCTCATTTTCCCTCTTTTTACAGATAGATTACCTTTGCTGTCATCTAATACTCACATAGAGTTAATCTTTAACAACAATAATCATTTAATAATATTGCTAAGTGTAATATATAGCTAATCTTAAAATATAATTTTTTCATACTGTACATTACGGTATATTGTGATGGCCGAATTTAATTGTAGCATTTCAGTTTTAGTTTTTAGAGCCTAATTTATCTAAACAAAATAGAATTGCATTTTAATATTGGCCATTTATTGATTATCAGCCACAGCATGAAAGTAATTATCTGCTTATCAATACTGGTAAAAAAAAATTTTTTAAATTGTTTTTAAAATAAAATTAAATAAATTGTTGTCCAGTCAAATGCCCTTAAGAATAAGAATGTCCCTCTTCCTATACAACCTGCCTGTGACTAGCAATAGCAAGAAATCATGATTCATGACTATAATTTAAATTACAGGATGTTGGATATTTTTTAATTAATGACAAGCCCTTCAATATATCAATGTTTCCCTGTTTCAAAAGGAAATACACAGGAAGAAAACTGTGCTCATCAAGCTGCTTAATGGGTTTTTAAGTGCAGCTTTATAACTTCCAGGTTTATTGGGTGTATTACATTAACAGTGAGTATAAATCTGCTAATGACATGTTATAAAACCTGACCTAAATAGTCATCAGGGACACTAAGTTAACAAGTATCTCATCTACATAGGCTACATGCAGTAGAGACCTTAAAGTTTACATAAACAAAGTTCGGGTCAACACACAGACGCCACATGCTCAGATGTGAGCGGTGCAGGAACTCAGGATGTGCTCTATGACGTGTGGCCAAAGGAACATGTGCACAGGGACACACAGAAATGGGCAGGGACTATTAATATTTTATCTTTTTTTTTTGTTCTACCACTAGGCTGGCCCTCACCTCTACTGACCCTGACATTCCATTCAGCAAAGTGTCTGATATAAAAAAGATTGCTTTCATGCCTACCTAAGTAATATCATATGCTTCACATCAGAGCATGCTCTGGCTAGTCGAATTCCCAATGTATGGTAACTCAACTGACTCAACATGGCATGCATGCCTGTGGTCCACACACTCTCTTTCTCTTTCACACACACATATAGACACCCCACACTCCCACAGTCGCTCCCAGCACTTTCCTCCATTTACAGGAATGTCTTGAATTGTTTGAATTTTTTTTTATCAGTAACAGAACTTCTAATACAATTTTTGGATGCATATTTTAAGAGCTCAGTTTGACTAGGCCCACACTTCCCACTGAGCTCAGAATATAGCAGCACCCATAGTTTTATCACCCTGTTAAAAGGCCTTTATATTGCTGCAGTGAACATGCTCAATTACCCAGACTCCCTGGAGCGTGGGGAAAACACACATCAGCTGGGCCTGATTTATTTCACTGTCCCACTGAAACCCCAAATTAAGAGACACCTTCTGTAACCAGCGAAGTATTACACAACAGTCTGTCCGAGAGGATGTCTTCATTCTATTAGCATCATCTCTTGACTAGGACTTACAGTCCAGGCTTGAAATATTTCCTACATGATACATCCCATTTATTCAATGATCTTCAAGACTTATTCTTTTTTGTTTTCACCAGGGAACAATGACATTCACTTAAATCACAGCTCATGTAGCCTAAGTCTATTTAAAGACCCCATTTTGTGGCTTTTAATCCACATCGGTTACCTTTGAGGTCATCTACATTTACGCATTTGGCAGATGCTTTCATCCAAAGCGACTTGCGTTGCATTTAAGATACATTTGATCAGTTCATGTTCCTGGCAATCAAACCCATGACCTTGTCATTGCGAGTACCATGCTATAGTGTTTTAGCTAGATGGAAAACAGACCACAAATGCTGATGTCTCCTGCTCTTACAGGCGTATGCACATCGTTGTTAGGGATGCACAATATAATGGTTATCATACAATATCAGAGATCAGTATCAGTCGATATTGGATATTTAATTGTGCATGCTCATTTTCCCTCTTTTTACAGATAGATTACATTTGCTGTCATCTAATACTCACATAAAGTTAATCTTTAACAACAATAATCATTTAATAATATTGCTAAGTGTAATATATAGCTAATCTTAAAATATAATTTTTTCATACTGTACATTACGGTATATTGTGATGGCCGAATTTAATTGTAGCATTTCAGTTTTAGTTTTTAGTGCCTAATTTATCTAAACAAAATAGAATTGAATTTTAATATTGGCCATTTATTGATTATCAGCCACAGCATGAAAGTAATTATCTGCTTATCAATACTGGTAAAAAAACATTTTTTTTAATTGTTTTTTAAATAAAATTAAATAAATTGTTGTCCAGTCAAATGCCCTTAAGAATAAGAATGTCCCTCTTCCTATACAACCTGCCTGTGACTAGCAATAGCAAGAAATCATGATTCATGACTATAATTTAAATTACAGGATGTTGGATATTTTTTAATTAATGACAAGCCCTTCAATATATCAATGTTTCCCTGTTTCAAAAGGAAATACACAGGAAGAAAACTGTGCTCATCCAGCTGCTTAATGGGTTTTTAAGTGCAGCTTTATAACTTCCAAGTTTATTGGATGTATTACATTAACAGTGAGTATAAATCTGCTAATCACGCACACCCTTGTGATGCGGAATACATTTCTCGGCACTTTGTTAGCTTGCCAAGACCCTGCAGCTTCGTGCCATTCCTGCCTTCATTACAATGCTCCGGTGTCTGCTGTCATCTTCTGCATCTCTTATGGCATATTTATTGATTCTTATTAATAGACTCTTGACTTAAAGTGTGACCCCATTAGATCATTCTATCTAAAGGCAGTCATGAGACTGCTCTGGTTCCCAGGAGAGATGCCAGGACCCGTCAGTGCTAATCAGCTGGAGTTCACAGCCAGCCAAGAGGGGAAGGGGCGAGAAGGAGAAGAAGAGAGAGAAACTGGTGGAGGAGAGGTGGCTCAATGAGGCCTCGGTGAACACAGACCCCTGCTTAGGGAAGCTGAGAAATTATTCCTGTTTTATGATCACAGCGGGACACAATAATCATTTAATAATATTGCTAAGTGTAATATATAGCTAATCTTAAAATATAATTTTTTCATACTGTACATTACGGTATATTGTGATGGCCGAATTTAATTGTAGCATTTCAGTTTTAGTTTTTAGAGCCTAATTTATCTAAACAAAATAGAATTGCATTTTAATATTGGCCATTTATTGATTATCAGCCACAGCATGAAAGTAATTATCTGCTTATCAATACTGGTAAAAAAAAATTTTTTAAATTGTTTTTAAAATAAAATTAAATAAATTGTTGTCCAGTCAAATGCCCTTAAGAATAAGAATGTCCCTCTTCCTATACAACCTGCCTGTGACTAGCAATAGCAAGAAATCATGATTCATGACTATAATTTAAATTACAGGATGTTGGATATTTTTTAATTAATGACAAGCCCTTCAATATATCAATGTTTCCCTGTTTCAAAAGGAAATACACAGGAAGAAAACTGTGCTCATCCAGCTGCTTAATGGGTTTTTAAGTGCAGCTTTATAACTTCCAAGTTTATTGGATGTATTACATTAACAGTGAGTATAAATCTGCTAATGACATGTTATAAAACCTGACCTAAATAGTCATCAGGGACACTAAGTTAACAAGTATCTCATCTACATAGGCTACATGCAGTAGAGACCTTAAAGTTTACATAAACAAAGTTCGGGTCAACACACAGACGCCACATGCTCAGATGTGAGTGGTGCAGGAACTCAGGATGTGCTCTATGACGTGTGGCCAAAGGAACATGTGCACAGGGACACACGCACACTCTTGTGATGCGGAATACATTTCTTGGCACTTTGTTAGCTTGCCAAGACCCTGCAGCTCTGTGCCATTCCTGCCTTCATTACAATGCTCCGGTGTCTGCTGTCATCTTCTGCATCTCTTATGGCATATTTATTGATTCTTATTAATAGACTCTTGACTTAAAATGTGACCCCATTAGATCATTCTATCTAAAGGCAGTCATGAGACTGCTCTGGTTCCCAGGAGAGATGCCAGGACCCGTCAGTGCTAATCAGCTGGAGTTCACAGCCAGCCAAGAGGGGAAGGGGCGAGAAGGAGAAGAAGAGAGAGAAACGGGTGGAGGAGAGGTGGCTCAATGAGGCCTCGGTGAACACAGACCCCTGCTTAGGGAAGCTGAGAAATTATTCCTGTTTCATGATCACAGCGGGACAAACTGTAACATGTACAGCTTTCAAGACCTGCTGCTAAAAGAAGCCAGTGTAGTTTTCAAAATTCTTCTGTTTGCAGCAATGATTATGACATGACATCACTCCTCTGCCTTTATATAAAATTTAGACCATATATATATACAGTGGGGCAAAAAAGTATTTAGTCAGCCACCAATTGTGCAAGTTCTCCCACTTAAAAAGATGAGAGATCGTTTTTAGAATAAACTGCATTTATGAGGAAACTGCTTATCACGTAATCTATCAACAGCCTATCAGCTAATCTACAACAGGTTTGCCATTTACACCAAATAAAAAAGCTGTTTTACCTGAGAAGTCAAACAATTTTGCAACAGGTAGGATTAAGTTTATGGCACTTTTCATTCATTTCTATGGTATCCCCAAACAGTGATTGACTGTTGTACAACTCCAGCAACTGGCCAGCAATTCAGTGACATATAATGTGGTTGGCTATCAAGGCACATAGGACCCAAGTTGACTGTTACACTTTATCTGTGAAGGCTGGTTCTGTATCTCCCCATAATAAGAAAATTTCTGGCCTTGCTTGTGCCTTTTTCTGCCATGTTTTGGATGGAAGCAAAAGACATTGCATTTTAGTAACAAAATCTTACTTTCATATAAAAAATACATATTTTGAACCATATGGCATTCAAGTTATGCACATAAATGAGTAAATAATCTAAAAGAAAGTTAATTTGATATTATTAAAGTTGATATTATCAGCTTTGCTATGTCCATTTTAGATATATGTTTGAGGAAGCTCAGGTGGTCCCCCTTGCCTCCTCTGACAAACCACCACTGGTTTATCAAACTGCTCAAGAGTTCGCAATCATGAATATTCATAACAGTAGTTCTGATGTTTGTGCAATAATGATTAATTATATGCACAAAGGCAATAAATAAATATGAAAAAATAACAACATATAATATATAAAAGGGGAAAGAAACAGATTTGCATTGTGTGATATATCTCTACTTGCAAGGCAGCAGATATCTGTTACACTTTAGGCAACTATATGTACCTTTAAGGTAACTAATATGCACCCTTTAGGGGTAATTAAGGTACAAATGGGTAGAAAAGGTACCGCCCCAGTGACAACTCATGCACATTTTTTTCAGAGAGTGTTGCAAACATGGAAATACTTCAGACTGATTCTAATTATGACCAAATTTAACTATGTAACTTAATTACTCAATATCAGCATTTACTGGACAAGACCTACACATTCCAGACCTTCCATCCCAAGCACAAATTTATATGCATATGCAGAGTGTAATTGGGAGTGTTTTTATAATGCACAGATTATAAGCAATGCATCTGTCAGATAGGATTGGTGCATTGGTGGTGGATAACGTGTTTTTATGTGTTTGTTATGTGCAATGACAACACCTGACATGTTTCACTGTGATCTCCCCATCACTTAGAATGAGCACAGCCCAGCTTTACCCAACATCTGTCATTCAATTGCTCAGCCGACTTCACCAGTGGGGGTTGCTTTTCACTGTTGTTTCTAGAGAAAGTCTGTTCATGCATTTTCTCTTGCACACTAAATTTACAGTATTTTCAGAAGGATACTATCATATTAATTATGTTCGGTCTATACAGCACTTTAATGCAAATTGAATGTCCAGATGAAAATGCCAAATTGTACAGTTTACAATCAGAATGCTTTGCATGGAATACCATATACCAAAATGCTATATTCTTGACTGGACTTTCCATTTCTAGTGTGATGAAGGACCTATTATTTGATCAGACGGTCAAAAATTATTAAGCACAATTGGATGCAGCGTAATCATATTTAAACCAAGACAATAATGGGACACTACTTTGCTAAATGATTCATTGAATCACAATAAGGGCATGTGACAATAATGTAGCATACTATAGTTTTTTGTTGTATATGATGTAATGTCTCTATTTTAAGTGTAGTCATTATACCATACAACTAGTAAACTAGTATTCCATTTTAATCATCGCCAAATTATAATAAAATATATAAAAAATACTATATTTTTTCTCTGTTCTTCTGCTCACTGGAGACTAGCTATAAAATCAGCATGCTATTTTAAGGTTCTCATAACTAGAAAGTGCAGCTTTCTGCATAAATGTAGCTGTCTGATTTTAGTGAACGTGAGTGTGCATGTGGTAAACTGACCTGTAATATGGTTCAATGCAGTTGACTGCCTTTGTTGAATCTCTCTGGTGAATGTGTCACATCAAATGCCTTCATTATCTCCCTCTGTCATTATCATTCAGCACTGGTACTTTAAAACACTGTGCTCTCTCTGTCAGTGGCTCAACAATATGGAATAACAATTCCTCCCCTCTCGTTGCTCTTCAAACGCTGCTCTTTTTAAATAACAGATGTCTCACCTGAAGGAGGACAGGAGAAGAAAGCCTCTCTCAAGACTAACGAATGCTTTCATAAAAGTGAGACAGACCACCAGAACTGCCTTACCTAAATCATTCTCAGCTCGATACTAGCCCTTTCACACATGGCAATATGCAGCATCCTGTCAGCAGATTATATCGGAGACAGTTGTTTCAGCTTTGGAGGAGTGAAGTCGTGATAGAGTCACAAGGTTTAGGCAGAAACATCTTATTTTAAGGGGACACCAAATAAAACACTTAAATATAGATGTACTTTGGTACAATTTCCAAATTATATTCCTATCCCAAACCTATATTTTTTAAACACACACACACACACACACATAAAATATAGGTTTGGGATGTGTATGTATGTATGCATATGTATATGTAAATGTATAAATATAATATAGGGTTAAAAAGGTTGGGGGGTCGGTATGATTTTTAAAAAGATTTACATTTTATGCTTACCATTGTTGCATTTATCTGATTAAAAATACAGTTAAAACTGATATTTTGTGAAATATTATTACAATTTTTAAATAACTCTTTTCTATTTTAATATATTTTTTAAACAATTTTTTCCTACAGTGTGATGGCAAAGCTGAATTACTTCAGTCTTCAGTGTGACATGATCCTTCAGAAAGCAATCTAATATGCTGATTTGTATCACAATGTAATGTTAAAAGCATCACACGGTGCAAAACTCTCTCTCCCAGACCACTTCATCAACAATACAGGAAATTAGCTGAACTACTGACCACTGCTGAGTCACAGGTTATGACTCTTTTCTCATTAAAGGCCTGGTACAGCTCTCATTCTCACATACACACATAGCTGAAATCCAGGTGTCTAACGCCACTCATAGCTCTCAGCACATGCATCATGAGCAGCTGTGGATGTTTAGAGGAGCAGGGCCATCTCAAGAGGACCTAAAGCACCATGGACCCAAAACCGTAGGAGGCGAGGAAGAGTTTCAGCCGGCATGCTTTTCCCCTCCATGCAATCTGACAAAGAGGCACAGAGAGGCATTCTCCTCCCTCGATCTCTCAAAGAGGATAGAAATGTTGGCGGTGAAGGTGATAACCCTTTTGTTTTGTCTGTAATCCATCACACAGGCTGTCAGGCTCAACAGCCACGGCGGGCTCCACAACAGCCCTTAATCTGACAGCTTCATGCAGCAGAAAGCAAAGCGTGGAATTAGATCAAAGTGGAGGGAGTCAGTGGCGGATTGATGCGCTTTGCCATCTTGTTTGTATCTTCATACTGGCTGTGACGTGTGGCACGGCTGGAACTTTAAAAGTGAGGTGGCTACAGGGAGGCCTGCTTCTGGGACTCCCTCTGACTGACATAAATGCATGTTACCTTTGTAAAGGTAGAGACTGACTGACACGCCAGATTACACTAAAGAATATTTAACCGGGTGTGTTTATGTGTTTGTGTTGAGAGGGATCAGGAGATGACAGCTGCTCTCTGTGTATATCTCCATGCATCATGGCCAATTCACGTGAAGGCGGCATGGCTGCAGGGGGCGTACACTGCAACACATTAAACTCGGCTGTAATTAGTTCTTCAGCCCACAGAGAAGAACGGATGAGGAGATTTAAGTAAGGGCAACGGATGAACTGGCTGAGCGGCTGGAAACTTATATCATGTAAAGTGAAATTTCAGAGCATCCATAGAGAAGTAAGACCTCCACAGTTAACACAATATCTTGAGAGCAAAATGTACTTGTATTACATATTAAACACAATATATGCTTATATATATACAGTATATACCCAAAAGTCTGAGACCATGTTGAAAAATTAGGATTCAAATTCTAACTTAAACCTGACATTTGATTCAAATGAAACAAGTTCAAATAAGAAATAAATATTTAAGATTGTACATTCCATTTAAAATAGCATAATGTAATATAATATAATATAATATAATACAGAAAAACAATATAATTTCATTTTAAAGCGGTGAACTATAAGAGTGATTCTTAATTTCAGTTTGTTTCAATGTCTCTCTCTCTCTTATTGTCAGTTATCACCGGTAAGCTGACAGCATTGACTCCTGGACCTAGTGGAAGTATGCAGGCCACAGTGTCCTTAATTAAGGCCTACAAGGCTGGTAGTCTTACCATAACCCAAGCTGGAGAAACCATGTCTGTCAAACTTTTGATGCCCTGCAAGAAATGTCCATTGCTGCGCAGAGGTATATGGCTACATATGCACATAAATACAAACCTGTGTCAGATTCCTTGTTCATTATTCCACATT
>NW_015505388.1:283033-352122 GCF_001515645.1 Sinocyclocheilus grahami | reverse complement strand
ATAATATAATATAATATAATATAATATAATATAATATAATATAATATAATATAATATAATATAATATAATATAATATAATATAATATAATATAATATAATATAATATATAATATAATATAATATAATAATATAATATAATATAATATAATATAATATAATATAATATAATATAATATAATATAATATATATTATAAGTTGTACAACTTGAAAAAAGCAAAATGCAAATTAAAAGCCATAATATTTATTTTACACAATACTTTCATTTATTGTAAAACAATACAACTGTGTAAAAAAGTCTGAGACCACACCAAACAATTTGGATTAAAAAAATCTTATTTAAACCTGGAAATAAATATAGCTTATGAAATGTAAGGAAAAAAGAAAGAAATATTTAAGATTCTATATTCAGTAATCAAAAATCTCAATAACATAACCTAACATATAATATAATGTAATATAATTAGAAAAATGCAAATTACAAGAATTTTCACTAGTAATCTAAGACTTTTGGACATGTATTTTACTTGTGGACATGTATTTTTACACACTGTAAAGTATGCTAAAAAAGAAAAGAAAACAAACAAACAAAAAAACAGCAGTTAAAATAAAGAGATTCTACAGATTAAGATTCTACGCTCAATAATAAAATAGCTAATAATATAATATAATATAATATAATATAATATAATATATAAACCATTACATTTATTTTACACAGTATGTAGCTTAATTAAATTCACTGTAAAATTGTATATAAAAAAAGAAAGAAAACGGTCAAACTTCAGTTTCAGATAATTAATCTGATAATTAATCGACAATAGAGAATAACTGTATAATCACTCTCACTAGCTGAGAGTACTGCTGTACAATAAATATAATTATGTTTGTATTGCTAAAAAAATATATACAAAATAACCGCAGAGAGTGATAAATGTCATCCAAAGACCTGAGATGTCGTATGTAAACAATAAATATACAAATGCTTTGCTGTGGTAGATGCAACATGCGGTAAGGCGTGTACTATACAACACAAGATTTCCTATATGAGCTAAAATTCCCAGTCCTCTGCCTGATTATAACAATACCTTAATTCAGTTACAGCCATATGTCTGCATACCCAGACATATCGATACAACAAAATGACCCTCTAATTGCAACTTAATACAAAACATATCCTAGCCCCCTCTGCCTCCAGGTCAGCCCAGCGTGCTTGTGCGGCCAGTTAAAAATATTCTGAAAAGATTAATCTTAATCACAGGTTTGGGTCATGTGTAGCTCAGCATATCCTTCTCATTACCGAGCATGGATGGTTGCTACCTGACTTCTCAGACACAATGTTCCCTACTCCCGCTTTCAAAGCGAAACACAGGTGCTACATTCGTAATAAAGCACAAACCTGTTATTCCAATTGACCTTCTTCACATCAAGCTGTCAATGATCTCAGTCTAGGACTCAAAGTTTCGCTCATTGAGGCAGACTTCATGGTAATGGGCATTTGTTTTAGTATATGGCCTTTAGGAAATGGCTGCAGCATTTGGCAAAAACGCAAATGATGTGACAGGGCATTTAGCTCAAGTGCATTTAAAAATAGTAATGGCGAGACAGCCGCGAGCGCTTATGGAAATGCTCAAATGCTGAGGCATCCACTTGTGCTGCAACTGTTAAATCCCATTCAGAATTATAACAGCGGCTGATGGTTCCTCTCGTTCCGATTGCATGTCATTTGACCTTTAATTGCAATGAATGTTGCTGAACCTGTCAAGTGTCTTGACATTCCTGTACGTTTATGCAGAAACAAATGCAGCAAAAATGCTCAAATGAGGCCCCGCTGCCGAATCCTACCAAACCAGGCCTAAACAAACAAGGATCAAAATATGCTGTTTTGAAACAGCGATATATGGACAGATATTTTATAGCGAGGGCGAATTCTCCTGCAGCTCTCTCATTATGTTTATATCTAATGTTTATGAGATGAGAGTTACACGTGATTGATTTAACCATCTGTACACACTGTAGCGCTCCATTAGTGTAACTGAGCTTGCCAACATGGATTATTGGGACTGAGCTGTTTATGAGACGGATTGAGAACGTTGCAGTTTAGATCAAGTTGACTCCTTCAGATGTATCATGAGCAGATGACCCCAAAAGCTCTGGTGTCCAGTTTAATTCCATAATTGCCCATTCAAAGGAATACTTTGCTACGTACACAGGAAGGTGTTTAGATATCATAAGTACTAAAGACTAAAAAACAGGGTTTAGAAGAATGAAGTGGCAGAGGCATGTTCGCAAAAATGACTCATAATGAAATAAATACAAGCATGTTGGGCTACTGATATTTGCACTCTTTAAAGAAACTTTTAGAGCAATAAAAAATGTAAATCATCCACACAACTCCTAAATTTTATGCTTAAACAAATCAGAAATTTTTTTTGGAGTTTGTGAATTCTTCTAGATATCAACGGAGGCTTTTGAAAGTAAGAGTTTGTGACGCCATATTTCCGCATCCTCAGAAAGGCCTAAGCTGTAATAGTCTGATTCTGAGCACTGTAGTCTGTCATTAGTTCTTGTTAACAGAGTGTTAATATCCCTGCCGTTTTAAAGGTTTGTTTGCTCCATTTGGTAAAAACATTAAGGATGTCTTGGCTGTCTCTTGCTCCAGAGAGCCATGTTTAAAGACACAGCCAAAGCTAATAAATAAACCATACAGCAAACCTCAGCTCATAGTTTCACAGCTTGGGCCGGAGGTGTTAAGTCACCACACAAACGTGTGAATCTGCTACAGCTTTTCAGTGTTTCTGATTTTCTTTATCAGTCTAAACCAGGGGTGCCCAAACTTGGTCCTGGAGGGCCGGTGTCCTGCAGAGTTTAGATCCAACCCCAATTAGACACACCTGAACCAGCTAATCAAGCTCTTACTAGGCATACTAGAAACCTCCAGGCAGGTGTGTTGAGGCACGTTGGAGCTAAACTCTGCAGGACATCGGCCCTCCAGGACCGAGTTTGGGCACCTCTGGTCTAAACAGTATGTAACATTGTGTTTAAAAGCCTGAACCCATAGGGGAACCTTATTATGCTCTGTGGTTCTTCAGAAAACAAGATAAGGGAGACCAGGGAGAGTACTTATGCATTTTCTTTCAGCATCTGTAAATGTTTTTTTATTTGTCTCAAATTTGACATATATGCCCTGTAACATTCCCATACTTATCTGCTACAAATTAAAGTAATTTAACAAATTAGTGTAAAGTACAAAGGGTGGCTACAACCAACCGCAACTAAATAAAATTAGGTTACATCTACTTCTTTTAAAAACAATAATTAAGCAATCTTCATTCATTACACCAAATACTAAGTCACTTATGTTATTACCAATGTTGTGGTCTATATACAGTATGGTCTCATTTTGTGCAATCTTTGTGGGCCCAGTAGATGTACATTTGAAAGTAGTGTTATGACACTATATGATATTTATACTTTTTTATCATTATCATTCAAACACTATCATTCAAACACTAACACTATCATTCAAAAGTTTGGAGTTCGTAAGATTTCTCTGAAAGAAGCCACTTAGACTCAGCAAAGCTGCATTAATGTGATCAAAAACACAGTAAAAACAGTAATATTGTGGGGAAAAAATACAAATTAAAATAATTGTTTACTATTATTATATTTTATAATGTCATTTACTCTTAGGATGGCAAAGTTGAATTTTCAGCAGCCATTACTTCAACCTTCAGAAATCATTGTAATATGCTGATCTGGTGCTCAAGAAACATTTCCTTTTATTGATCAATGTTGAAAACACATGTGCTGCTTAATATTTTTGTGGAAATGGTGATTGCTTTTCAGGATTTTTTCTGAAGAATAGAAAGTTCAAAAGAACAGCATTTATTTGAAATAGAGATCTTTTGCAACATTATAAATTACAGTTTACTGTCCCGTTTGATCAATCTTATACATCCTTGCTGAATAAAAAATATGAATTTCTTTTTTAAAAACCTTGTGTGGATATTATATCAAATTAAACAACCTGCTGATTCGAATGACACTAGTGTCATTTAACATTCATGAGCAGGATCACAGATCGAATTAAAACTATACATGAATTGTTACTTTTACCTCAAAATTGCTTTCTGCCTTAACATTTTTTAATATTTATAGTCTTATGATTTCTACATATGTGTATAGTGATTTCCCCCCCCATTTCTCAGGCATAATTGATTAATCTGATATTGCTACAACTCACCCACCCAGTGTTACAACGCTCCCTGGTCTCCGAAAAGGCTTCACTTCCTTCAGATCTGAAGAACCTATAAATGTAACATCAAGAACTTTTTAATATGCAAAGAACAATATAACCAAATAAAAAAATAAGAAAAATAGTTTTTAAGAGTGACATGTCTGTGCATTTAATCAAGTAGTGTCACAATTAATCACAGTTGCCCCAAGAATCTTCATATTGTACTGGTATGTATTGTTATCCCCCTTGGTGTGCTGGACCTTTTCGACTTCCTTCCGCAGAATGCTGAACGTCAGTGATCCGCCTTGATCCAGTTAGGGCAATATAAGTGGAGGAGAAAGGAGATAGACAAGCACAAAGAGCAGGTGTCGAAGTTAAAGGCAAACAGACTGCCAGTAGTGCCGTGCTGTAGAGGGGCTCTGGTCGCCCGAGTCTTTATGAAATTTAGATGATGCATCAGAAGGCTACAAGAGTTTCTTTGATAGTGGAACTGTGGCTAAAAAATTCGTCAGTCATCATCTTAAGTTATGTGAGGCGAGAAGCACAAAGCATGTGCAGACAGTCACACAGCCTGTCTTCTTCACCCCATGTGTCTGGAGACAGGCCGATAGAGCTCCCCAGTGTCATTTCCAATTGCTGTGATCTAAATGTATAAGAATTGATGGTGCCTTCCACCAAATGCTGTTATAGGGAACCTGGTTTGTTTATTTAATGAAGACCGTGTCATTTTGAATCTGCATCCTTGTGTTTGAAATGGTGGCAGGTGTTGGTGGCAGATTTTCCTGAGACAGGGGCACTGAATTAACAAATTCAATTTACATAATACTTGCAAGGGAGGACTGGCCTCTTCCAGGCAAAGTGTTCCACCCGCCAGTGTTTGTGTGTGAGAGCGTTTCTATGTGAATGTGACTATATCTTGCTGGGCCCAGATGTCCAGACCCCAGTAGGTTGGACAAACAGACTAAGATGATGTACTTACTCTTTGACAGAGAGCGGAGGAAAGAAGAAGAAAAATACAAAATTAAAAAATTATTTGGTAACAATTTGCAAAAAGGTTCAATTCTTTCAAATTAATTAATGCATTGGGTGTCGCGAATTAATAATTTTTTAAAACTTTTATTAATCTATGTTGACAAAAAATTAACAGATATACTATTGGTAGTTCATTATAAATTGTAATAAAAAATGTAGAAACTTTTTTGTTAATGTTAATGTATAAAACTTCTGTAAATGATGATGTATAGAATTAGAATGTACAGAATTTCTGTATTTAATGCATAGAAAATAAATATATTTGAGTAATTTTAACTAAGAAATAAAAGTAATGAATGGTTTATGTAATTATTTTTCCATCTATCTATCTATCTATCTATCTATCTATGAATAAACTATTGTTAATAATAATTAATCTTTCATTTTAAATTATTAGCAAGTTATATTAAACTTTAATAAATATTACAGAAATAAATCAATTTTAATTCAGAAAAATTGTAACGTTTTTATATATAAATATTGTTATTAATAATGATTAAATTTTTTTTATTATTAACAATAAATTCTATAACAATTTTGTAGGTTGACAGATAGAATGAGAAATAGAACAACAGATAGAACAATATATACTTTTAAGAATTGTATTTCATTAGAATGCAATAATCTATAATCCATAGAATAACCCATCGAATGTTATTTTAAATTGTGTTACGCCCCGTCTAGGGGTAAAGGACGCAACATGAAAAGAGAGAGAGGAAGCGGGGAATCTGTTGAGGGTTTTTAATGAAACCAAACAAAGAAAAGGTACAATCGTCAAAATAAATCTATGACTAGGGAATTTCCTTCAGGAGTTGACCAGGCCAAAATAATAAACAAAACTTCCTTATTTTAAGACCTCTTTCCTAAACCCTAAACAAAATAAAAATACAATATACTAACCTGACTCCCTAACCAAAAACAGAGATCAAAAAGGTTACAATAAACAAAAATGGTGTCAAACTCCTTACTTTCTCCCAACCCTCTATATTTACAATGATGTACAACTATTTACAAGATCAGGCAAACAGTTAAATAGAAGAATCCAAATCCATGTCATAACAAGCAATGTGGTCAAAACCAAACAGTTCCTACTTACAAAATGAATCTCTTTTAAAGATCAAACAATCCTCACTCTAAACAATCCTTTTCAACTAAGAGAACACAGCCAAAACCCAACAACTCTCTTTCCTCTCGAGAAAGGAAGTGACATCAGGGCTTTTAAGGTGTGCCTTTTTTTGAATGCACCAATCCAGATGGGCCAATCAGCATCACACCTGGATACAGACACTTTCAAAACAAAAGAGAGACAGAAACGAGAAAACAAAGGGTTGTAACACCCCCAAACATAAGAATAAACATGGCAACAGGTTTATACGTAACACCGTGACAAATAATCAGCAATGACATTATTTACACCTTTCTTGTATCTGATTTGCAAGTTAAAACTTTGACAAATGAGAGCCCATCGCATGAGTCTTTGATTCTTATTGCACATGCGATGAAGAAAAACAAGTGGATTGTGATCTGTAAATACTTCAACAGGCTGTGAACTTGAACCGATATACACTTCAAATTGTTGTAATGCTAATAAAAGAGCTAGAGCTTCTTTTTCTATAGTGCTATAATTTAACTAGTGTCGATTGAATTTCTTTGAGTAAAAGCATACGGGGTGGTCGATTCCATGATCATCCTCTTGTAGTAGGACAACACCTGCACCGGTTCCACTGGCATCCACTTCGAGTTTGTACGGTTTGGTGAAATCTGGAGCAGCAAGGACAGGAGAACTACACAACAACGTTTTTAGTGAATCAAATGCCATTTGACAATTAGAACTCCAAACAAAATAAACATATTTTCAAAGACTATCAGTGAGAGGCTTTGCTACATCTGATACATTTTTACAGAAGTTTCTGTAATAACCGGCCATGCCAAGAAAACGCCGGAGTTCTCTTTTAGATTTAGGAGAGGGGAAATCAATGATGGCACGAACTTTAGATTCCACTGGTCGAACGTGTTAAAAGTGTTTATTATTATTATTATTATTTGTGCAAACATATGCACTCTCGCAAGCACACACACATATCTCAGCTGCCATATTGGCTGCTCCAAAGCCCTACTGTGTACATTTCAAATGATTCAATCGGATGAATGAACATATGCTCACCCCTGAATCATAAGTTAAATTATGCATGGCATAATTTGATTTAATCAAGTTTATCGAGTTTGAAATAGAGCAAAATGCAATATGAAACAGACTTTTAATTTATGACCTTTCCTTCAAAATTTGTTTGCACCGGTCAATTAGGATGTATCATCTGTTCAAGTCAGAGCAGTTTGGATTAAGCCAGTGAGGCCTTCCAGAAGTCCTAATCACAGTAAGATCGTTTCATTACCAGTGCTTCCTCTGAGTTATTTGATTATTCTGTGTGATAAAAATTCATGCTTACAGCTCACCTAAGCCGAAATCATGCTGAAAATTAAATGTTTTAAACACATCATAATACATGCCCTTATGTTTTAACTACACAACACATTGTCAGTCATTCTGATTAGACCTGCGGAGTTGGAGCGTGTTGGGAGATATTTACCCACAGTGCTTTGCCACACCACTCATTCATCTGCCACATTGTGATGCACGTTTGTGATGTTTATACTAAATATTGATGGACATCTGGTGTTCCATTCATCCCCAATCAAAAATGAGCCACTCAGTGAAAACGCTCCATCTTTCTCTCTCTCGCCTTCTTCTATGTGAGGGCAAGTCAGTTGGCTTCACTATAAATCAACACACTGGCTAAAACATACCCTTGCCCTCATTTTCCAAGAATAAGTGCCTTGAAGGCATGTTTTTTTGGCATGTCACTAGACACATATTTGCCGGACTGCTGGGAGGGGACGAATTAGTGCTCACCCAATATATATTTGTTAATTCAGAAGTGGGCAGAGAGTGCTGGGTAGTGAAGTTCTCCTGCAGTGGAACAATTGTGACCTTGTTTGGTGTACGGTTTGAAATAGCAAGCACTCAGCACCTTGCTTTTAAAGGAAAGCGTGTTGAAAAAGAGGCGCTAGGCACAAGAGTCCAACTGTTCTAAAAGAAAGGAGATCGAAATCCAAGCATTGCTTTAATCATTTTTAACATTGCACATTTTTTTATACATTTTATATAATTCATTATTACATTTTAGTGCTTGAGGGTTTTCCATGAATCTTTTTGACTGACTCATTAAAAAGAACCCGTTCATAAAAAGTGAATCACGAATCAGATTTAAATCCAAAAAATGCTTTATTAATTTTTATAAACTCAAATTTTTATGTTATGATATTCTTCAGCAGCTTGTAGCAAGAAGTAAAAGCCTCTGTGTGTGCATATATGTGTGTGTGTGTACATATATGTACACACACACACACACACACAAATCCACTGCAGTTAAAAATTCTTTTTTAATTAATACCTATATACTGCATGGATGCCAAATTATTAAATGTGACAGTTTGTCTGGAAAAAAATATTAGGCAGCACAACTGTTTTCAACATTGATAATAATAAGAAATGCACCAAATCAGCATAATGATTTCTGAAGAATCATGTGATACTGAAGACTGGAGTAATGGCTGCTTAAAATTTAGCTTTGCCACCACAAGAATAAATTACATTTTAAGTATATATTTTAAATAAAAATTGTTCTTTTAATTTGTAATTTTTAATCAATATTACTGTTTTTGCTGTATTTTTGATCAAATAAATGCAGCTTTGGCGAGCATAAGGGACTTCTTTTTCTCCAAAAACAAAACAAAAAATCTGCATACTGTCATCTTCATACAGTGCCTTGCGAAAGTATTCATTCCCATTCATTGTTTTTACGTTTTATGTTGCTGCCTTATGTTAAACTGCTTTGAATTACTTTTTTTCCACATCAATCTACACTCCATACACCATTATGGTAATACAAAAAAACAACAACAAAAAAACAGGTTTTTAACATCTTTGCAAATTTATTAAAAATAAAAAAATGAGGAGGGGACAATTTCAACTGTCCCAAGTATTTGGGACAGTTGAAATTTAGCTCAGGAGCATTCATATTGCTTGTAGATGTTACTACACTTCAAGTGAAGTTCACCTGTGGTAAATTCATTTGAATGGGTATGATTTGGAAAGGCACACGTCTTAATAAAAGGTTTAACAGCTGAAAATGCATATCAGAGCAAAAACCAAGCCCTGAGGTCAAAAGAACTGCCTGTAGAGCTCAGAAACAGGTTTGCGTCCAGCCACACATCTGGGGAAGAGTTCAGAAAAAATTCCGCAGCACTGAAGGGTCACAGAAGCATGTAGTCTCTGCTACCCTTAATGGAAGAAGTTTGAAACAACCAGGACTCTTCCTAGAGCTGGCCTCCTGGCCAAACTGAGCAATTGATGGAGAAGGGCTTTGGTTAGTGTGGTGTCCAAGAACCTGATGGTCACTCTAGCTGAGCTCCATGATCATATGTGGAGATAGGAGAAATCTACAGAAGGACAAACATCACTGCAACACTCCACCGATCTGGGCTTTATGGTGGTGTGGCCAAACTCAATCCTCTCTTCAGTGAAGACACACGAAAACACACCTGGACTTTGCAAAAAAGCACCTAAAGAACCCTCAGAATGTGAGAAACAAGATTATCTGGTCTGATGAACCTCAATTCTAAGCATCATGTTTAAAGGAAACCAGCTCTGCTCATCACCTGCAGAGTAGCACCCAAAAGTAAAGTGTGCTGGTAGCAGCCTCATGCTGTGGGCTGTTTTTCAGCGGCAGGGACTGAGGGACTTGTCAGAGTAGAAGAAAAGCTCAATGCACCAAAACATAGAGATAGCTTTAATGAAAACCCAGTCCACAGCATTCAGAACCTCAGACTGGGCAGAAGGTTCACCTTCCAACAGGACAATGACCCTAAGCACACAGCAAGAGTGGCTTGTAGACCACTCTGTGAATGTCCTTGAGTGGCCCAGCCCCATCCTGGGCTTGAACCCAATCAAATATTTCTGGAGAAACCTGAAAATGTGCATCTGCCCCCAACCAACCTGACAAAGCTTGAGAGGTGAAGAGATGGCAGATAATTGTCAAATGCTGATGAGCAAAGCTTGTTGCATCAAACAAAAAAGACTTGAGACTGTAAAGGTGCTTCAGCTAAATATTTAGTATGCAATGTACTTATTTCAGTTTTTTCTTTTTTTAAAAATACATTTACGAAGTTGTGACAATTCTGTTTTTGTTTTGTCAATATGGTGTATGGAGTGTAGATTGATGTGGGGAAAAAATAATTTAAAGCAGTTTAACATAAGGCAGCAACAAAACAAAACGTGAAAATGTATGAATACTTCCACAAGGCACTGTATATTTCATATTATTCAGGGTTATGGTCATGGTCAGACTGAAAACATGTCAAGAGAAGGTTCACTGTTTACCCTAAAAAAAAACATTGTCAATGAGCAGAATCCTCTGACAACTTGGCCAGGCTATTGATAAATAAAAACAGGACGTTGTCCTCTCTAAATTATACATGGCTGCCAGGAATGCACTGTCTCTTGTTGTTGCAAGATGACACATTTATAAGTGAAATTAATCTAGACAGTGTGTGTGTCTGTGTGCGTGCGTGCGTGTGTGTGTGTACACTTGTGTGAGTGACACAGCTCCAGCTGTGGAGCAGGAAGAAACAGCTTTTTGCTGGGTGCAAATCAAAGTGACGAGAGCACAATAACCCACAGGTTTGAAATGATGAGGCTCTCTAGATTAGGAGAAAAAAACAACAGTGTAACGGCGACCCTGCACATGGCTCTAATCGCATCAAATGAAGTAATGAAGGAGACACCGGCATTGCCAGATCTCCTCTCCTGTTCTGCAAGGTGCATCGCTTGTTTGTGCGAATGTCTGGCAATTAAAAATAATTGGGAAGCAGGTTTGCCTCTAAATCTTCCAAGAGTGCCAGTTATGATCTAATGAAGCTTCATTAGCCATGCTGAAAGCTGAGAGCTCTGTATGACAACGGCAATTAGACCGGATCATAGGCAAAATCATTAAAAAATACCCTGGCTAAGATTAGCTTTTCACTTAATGACCAATTCATTAGCTAATTGATTTCTTATTAGTTACAGGCAAAAAAGCCTGTTTGGGCTTCTGTACAGCTAATTAACAGCATTTTACACCATTAGTCAATTGCCTAATTTTCAGGAAAACAACTTTTGAAAGGAGCATGGCTGAAAGGCAATGGGCCATTTGCGTCATTTTTTCTTTTCCTCAGTATTGCTTGCTATGCCATGCATGCGATCATTAATGTTTCGACTATTAAATGATAGCATTTGTGATCATGTGTCAACACTGTATCCCATTGGCTCAGTCCACAGAGATGTTGTTCTATAATGAGAGCTCTTATATATATTCTGAGCCAATTTATTAAGACTACAAAAATTACTTGGGAACCACTGGCTCCTGAAATGAAATATTTAGAAGCAAAAAAAAATGTATATATTTTTTTTCAGTCTCTCAAATCTAATATATACATGCAGTTCCAGGTTAATTTTGAATGGGACTTAAATGAACACTGCCTTGCGGTTCAGTAAGGGAGTCAGTGTGCCCTCAGTAATGGCTTTGAATGATTCACTCAAACCACTGAATCACAAGCAAGTGGTTCTCAATCACGGGATCAGGACCCACTAGAAGGTCTCAGCAAACTACTAAGTGGGCCACAGAATGATTTAAAATAATTAAATTGAAGATAATATTAATATTAACACAATTGATATTAATATTTTTAATAAATTAAAATGATCTAACCCAATTAACATGCTAAAACAACATATCATATAAAATCTGAAAACGGTTGCCCCTAAATAACTATTATATTAGTTTTTTTTATAGTTTGTGTTTTTAAAAAAAGCACTTATGTCATAATTATAGTATGGATACTAGCGGAAATAACTTATATAGGCAGGGTTCCATAGAAATTTTGTTGGACAACAAGAGGCCTTCGAGTCAAAAAAAGGTTGAGAACTACTGTTCTATAGCACTTCTTGAAACACTTTGACTGACTCATTACAAATAATCGGTTCTTAGGAATCATATGTTCATAAATCGAACATCTCAGCTTGCGTTGTGTTCTTTGTTGTTAATGGAAAAACTGACACGCACTCAAACAAAAATACATTTAACAAATTATTAGTGCAAATTTGTATTTTTCCTGTTGCATTTGTGATCATGGACCCTTTTCATGGACTATGATAATGCATTTCCACAGTTATTAACACAATACTGTGTAGGTGTTTCTAACACAAAGTCTGATGGAGTGATGGCAAATGACATCTTTTTCTCTTCTAACCAACATAATCAATCTCTCAATATTTTTTCCTCTTTTGTAAAGTCATAAACGCTATCGTTGATTTTTTTCTTTTTCTATAAGTTTATCTAACAAACTACTGCTTAGTTAGATAAACTTCTGCTTCTGAGAACCCCAGAAAATGACCCATTGTACTCGCAGTTTAGAGCCCTGACCCATCCTCAAGCAACTATAAAACTTAAGTTTAAGGCACATTATTAGCTGTCACTGTGTGATACTGACCACAGACCTTTTTTTCCACTTACCACAGATGTCAGCTTTTGTTATGAGCACATGTAAAATGAATCACCTTATATGACAGTTTGAATATACACAGCCTCAGGAAAACAGCAGCATGTACACTGACAGGTGGCCTGATTGAAGGGCAGTAGTATCCTCTGTCACCTAACAAGGTTGTCCAGTCCACATCTCTGTGGTGTGGGGAAGTAAAGTGAAGACTCAGAATTCATTGGTCTCTAACAGGGGCTGGCTAGGCGGCTGGAACAAAAGGAGACATGTTGGAGATGAGAGGCAGTCATTTGGCCCCTCCAACAGACACTGCCCTAAGGTACTTCCTGATTGTTGCAACTGTGACAATGAGCTCCACACAAATAATAATAATAATAATCCTAATATATATATATATATATATATATATATATATATATATATATATACATATATATACACATATATATATACACATATATATATACACATATACATATACATACACACACACATATTATTAAAAATAATAATACTTAAAACAGTTTGCTCTGCATATATAAAGTGTTGTCAACAATGATGCTTTTGTATTATTATCATTTATATTATTATCTAATTAAAATAAAGCTTACAGATTCAGAGGACTTGCAATTCAGTGTACAATTTGTTTTTCTCCACCTTTTAGTGCTTTACCGATGTGGTCACTATGAAAGATCCCTCAAAATTTCTGCTTTTGTGTTCCACTTCAAAAATACTAACATACAGGTTTGGACCAACATGAGGATGAGTAAATAATTACATGAATTTCATTTCTGGGTGAACTATTCCCTGAATGTTTTTTATGTCTGTTCTACCTCTCTGCTTACCAGTGTTTCAGTTAGGTCTGCTTTACTAAAGGGTCAGCGTTTGTGCGCTGGAGAGCTCCTGATCTTTGTCCACTGCTGGTTCTGTTAGTGGTTGAATAGCTTGGCACAGCGGGACGGGGTGGAGGGGTTTGTTGGGACACTGTGTGACAGATGGGGGTGACTAGTAACTCTGCTGAGGGACTTGTGTACAGATGGTGCGCCTCCCTTCTCCCTTTCCTTACTCAGTCCCTCCCCCCTTCCATCCAAACCCTCAGGCTGCAAGTGAAAAGAGAGTGCGAAAAGAGAGAGAGAGAGAAGCCTGAAGAACCGCTTGCCTCACCTTGGCAGTGCTGGCCATTTCCAGCGCCTCTTCATCAGCCATGCCACTCTGCGGCCCGTCACTAATTAATCTTAATGAGCCAGCAGATCAGTGACTTCTCCTTCTTAAGATGAGTGCATAAATCACCCTTAACAAACGGACGCAGTCCACGTCTTTAGCTAAAGCCGGATGAAATTAAAAAATACTGCTGTTTTGAAACGGCTTTTAATTGCATGATTGATCAACTGCAGGATGCGGCATAAACGCTTGTCTGTATTCATGCTAAATGATTCGGCCATGTCCGAAAGACACTAGAGACCAAGAGACTGAAAATATAATGTGGATGGCATACATTTAACCGCTCATTTACTGTAAGCGAAATCCTGCCAGTCTACTTTCAGGGGGATGGTTAAGCAGGATGAAAATGATACATGTCCACATTAAGCAAATTAATGTGTGCTATCAGCAACTGCGAGCAAGCTAGGTCTTCGGCTTTGACCACAAGATACAACCACCCCTCGCTCCCCTCATAGATTATTTTCTCAACACATGCAATGAGCCGAGCTTCTAAACTAGACTGCAGGCGGAATGACCTCATAAACATGAACAAATGTGTTATTTTCTTTGTCTGCCAGAAGTAGCTGTGAGAAGAGTTGATATACTCCACATAGAACAGCCTAATTAAGACTGTTTGCAAAGGGAATATGTATCTTGGGAATATGTCTTGCTTTTTTATATATTTAATTTAAAATAGTACAAATAAGTTGGGCACAAAATTTCTGTGAGCACTTTTAGAAAGTCAGCTAAACTAGACTGTGTAGCCTTGTAGCACTGAAGTTGACAACATTTCTTGAACCAGGGATCCACAACCAGACTCTTAACCAATTAAACTAGAAAAAATAAAAATATATTTTTTCAGTAACACTATAAAGTACTTACATTAATAAAAAGGTTGTGATGTAACAGATGTCTAGCAACAGATCTTTTCTTCTGTATTGTGATGTATACTCAAATGAATGGATATTGGAAAAAATCAAATGTATGGGGACTTGATTCAGTCCATCAGCTGTTGATCGGGTGGAGGCTGCTCTGAATGAGAGCTTGCAGTGGATTGTAAAAAGGGGCGGCGTTTAAGCAGACTAAATTGTTGGAGAAATCAGATTAAGTTATGACATTTTGATTAGAAATTACAAGCTCATGCACACAATATTTTAATATTTAAGATCAATAAACTGGCCTACCTTTACATCCTTTGCCATATCCTGAATTCATCATGCCACTGTACTGTCAGACAGAGAAAGAAATACACATTTAATAATAATTTTACCAAAAAAAAAATCTAACAAACCAGCAAAAGATTAAGTAAGAGTTTGTTTCTTAGACAAACTGCAGACCTCAAGTCCACAACGCTGCTTTTAGCATCTTAGGCTTGGAAATTATTTTGCATTACAGAGTTTGGGCCAGCTGGTTTTGAACTGTTGGGTGCGAGTCTAACCATGCTGTTTACCAGCAGAACTTGAATGGTAAAGCTTCTTTACCAGGGCAGTCTTGCTGATTAAGCTAGTTAAGAAGCCTGATGGGACCACCAGCACATCAGCAGCAGAGACGGCATTCGTTCCCCATTAAAAGGATCATCCCAACATCTCCAGACTTCCACAAACATCTGAGCTTTCTCAGATGACAGTCAGCATGGTGCTTATCTGTGAATGGGAGGATGAAATGCCACATTGTGCATCTTTCATAAATTCTTTTTCATAGTATTGATTTGAGCTTATTGTGCGGAGGCATTTTATTTCCCATGGGTCCCAAGCTATTAACTCTGATATGATCAGGAAAGATCCTCTTACTCAAATTCCCCTGTCACATCTCGGCTGGCAGGCTACATGCACGCTTGACCTCTGACAGATACAACACGGTTGCTGCCATGCAGATTGCAGTTTAATAAACACGTCTCATTACAGTCACTTGAAGATCTACTTCGTGGTGTGCTGAGTCGGATATATACTGACTGCAGAGTAAAAAATTGGTGTAGAAACAATTTTAGCTCAGAAATTACTAGTACATTTCCCAAACAATTACAAAGGAATGGCAAATAACACATTGATTTAAAGATGACATTTTTATGAAGAAAAACTAAAATAGTATTTTCTTGTAAAACATACTCAAATAATCTTTATTTATAACTTTTTTTGCAGTGCAAGATAGCTGGATTTTAGCATTCAATTATATGATAAAGTGAATATAACTTCATAATTTTTCATAATTTCATCAAAGATAACAGTTCATACATTACTTGCAAGACTATAGTGTTTGGACAGAATAACGTCATCAAAATATTGTCAACAGCTTTATATTCTTTTCTTAATAATTTAAGGGCATTGCGTCGCGACTTTAAAAGCTGCCTTTCCTATAGAGCTACTCACACCCAGCTGTCCATATTGTCTTGTCCTCAAATAGACTCTAACTCCCTCCTTTCTAGTCTCCTTGCAAGTGCTAAACGGCTAGTCCAAAATGGTGCTGCCTGATCTGGATTGAAATTCTCATGTTTCAGCTCTGCTCAGTCTCCTCACAAGCTTCAGGGATGATGTTAGAATCAAATCTAAAACATAGTCTCTGACCAACAATGCAGCCAATTGTTTGGCTCTGTTATCAGCAGACCACAATAAAAACAAACTCCTCAACCTGGCTGCTACAATCAGCTGTATCCAGAATAAAAAGCCAAGAAGAGCTTGTTCGGGGTGGGATTGGAGAGGTGGAGGGCTCGGGGCGGTAGGTTTGTCAGAGTACTCTGTGGATTATTATGTTTCAAGGATAAAGTCAATTTAAAACCATCAGCCTATGGGAAGAAAGCAGCAGGGAAAAGTAAGAGAAAAATGTGGTCTCATGCTTCAGGGTTTCAACATTCAGGACATTTGGCTTTAAGCCATAATTTTGTTGATAATCAATTTTTGTACATGTCTCGCTTCAGCGGTTTTAAACGCACACACACAAAAAATGTACTAGACTGAAATAACTGTGGAGAAATTAAATTCAGGACCTACATGACACAGATCTGAGGTATTATTAGTGCTCATTTGTATACGAACAGTGATTTTAAATACACAGAATCTGCAGACATAGTACAAAGAGATAAATTATTATGTGTAAGAGAATGATGAAAGAGAATGAACACATATAAATGCACATTTTTTTCTGAGGTTAAATGCAAACTACAGCAAGTGTAACGAGAGACAGGAGGAAGCCTGTTAGGGTTAACTACGCCTCATTATCTTCCCTACATGCATGCCTGTGCATAACACTCAAAACTGTCTGCCACTGGGGGTCGGCCATTGCACTTAATTGGGGGTTTAAACCCTGAAGTAATCAGCACGGCTCAAAACAACACCAAATAGCCAACATTTTTAATATGAATTTCGAATGCATTGGTCTTGCGAACATAAGGGATTAATATGAGTGAATGAGCAAGTTCAAATGCTGTTATGGCATTTGTCAGAGTAAGTCTGGACTTCCCGCAGAAAGGTCTTGGGTCTCCTTTCCCCTCCACTTTATTAACAAGCTGCCTAACCCTTGTAAGAATGAGTGCTGCTTGAAGAATCACGGCACACATATAGCTCAGCTGAAAGCAGGGACTGATTCACTGGCTGAATGATTAAATGGCCTGCTGCCAATATAGACACAAATTTTTACATCACAGCTCTTTGCTTTACTTTTAAGGGGCCACATGGTTCAGGCCTCTCTCCAATGGCATCAAACTTAATAAAGCTGTTTATTTGCTAATAATGTGCCAAAAGCTAATCAAAGGTAGGAGAGGAGGATGAACTTTACCGTCACACAATTACAAGCAGTAAGGCATAATTACATTAACGTTTTGCATAACTGGAACAGGATCCTGCCTGCTGCCTGATTAAGGGGATGCAAATAATTCAGAGCAAATTATTTCTTAAAGTGACAGTATGCAGCTACCTGCCTGCTTTCGACATTTACTGAATCTGACTAAATAAAAATATAGGAGCTGCTGTAGAGCGCAAACTGACATAGAAAGAATTATTTACAAGTGTTGAGATATATATTTTGTGTTTATTTCCAAAAAAAGGCTATTTGTGTTTTTTTTTTCTTTGACTAAGACAATAATGTCATACATTTTCATGCACATCGCCGGTGGCTTCAGATGTAAAATTGTTATCGACATTTCACTTGACGATTTATTTATTTCTTTACAACCCAGATACAGACTGTAATCCATCAACCTGTCCGACCTTAATTCGGTCACTTCCAGTGAAACCTTTTAGGGCTTAATTGTGATTTAATTGTGTCCGCTCTCCCCTTAAAGTCATACCAGAAAATATGTGAGCAAGATAAGACATTATAAAAATATGCCTATGCAGAAACATATTGTTTACTAAAATAACATTTAAAAAGAGAATACACGGAGCGGGAGCGAGTAAGACATGATAAATATATATATTCGTTTTCTACACAGTGATTTTTAGCCTAACAGTTTATTTGTTTGCGCTGTTTATACTGTTGTTGTTATTGGGTATTTATATTGTACTGTGTTGTGTTTAATGCTGGTAGCAAAACAAAAAGCTCGTAAGTGCATTCTTACTTGGCCAATAAACTTCACCCAAACAAGCGGCACCAAATCCACGAGGTAGCCTACGTTTCCCGATCGAATAGTCCAATTCAGAGAGAGAGAGAGAGAGAGAGAGAGAGAGAGAGAGAGATTGGAAACATAATTCCTGCGCCTTTAAGAATTGTCTGCTTCTAAACTTCAGCGACACTAGTGAGGCAGAGTAAGAACATCCTGACTTGTCGATTTGCTCACGTGTGTAGCCTGTATATCGATCCCCTGGAGGCTGCTGTTGATTGTGAACCGCACTTGGATAGGTGGTGTACTAACTAATTTCAAAACATCTGCACCAGCCACTTTGCAGTCCTACAATCTGTTAAAGTGAGCTACATTAAAAAAAAAGCCTGCTAGAAGGTATCACAGCAGAAACGCTGAAAATATTAAGGCCTACCCGTTTGCTCTAAGCTATAATAAAAACTGAGAAACGAGTAATCCAACTTCATAAGCAGCGGTGTTTCAGTTTACTCTTGGAATCTCCCGGAATCAAAGGTGCACCTGACACACTTATCCTTCCCTTGACGTGACCCTACAAATGACTTTCCATCCAGCATCATTGCTTAAATATAGCCACACTATTGCGCAAAAATAATACCTTAGAAGAGTGACTACAGTTTGAATTATGAGAATACGAATTACTTTTTTCAGGACAAAAAAAGAAAGAAAGAAAAATTAAAAGAAAAAAAAAATCAAATTTATGCTCTCTAATGCTAGTTTGGGAGAAAAATGAATTCTTTAAATGAAAACAGACATGAGAAAAAATGAACCACAAAGTCATACGTTAGAAAAATTTTCAAATAGGGAATGCAGTCTTAAATGAGGATGGATTTAATAAATAAAGCGCTATCAAACCTGTGGGGTTTACATGAGCGATTTCACACCACGGTGCTCAAGATTCACAGGGGATCATAACATCCTTTTGATTCTGCCCTTTTTATTCTCGCCCTGCACTGATCCGTGCATGCGATAATATCATAGCACCATATCCGAGTCTTATGCATTTGTAAAAGAACCACACTTTAGAAATAAATGCTCATGATTATGTCACTGATGGATTTATCGATTTTATCTTACACTTTAAGAATTCAAAATATACTTGTATATAAAAAAATCATTCTTAAAAATGTTGAGAGCATTTTTAGCACCCTGTTTTAAATAAAGCCAAAAATTTGAACATAAACATACGCCTTGCATATTTTTACATACAATATGTTATTAAGATCAGAGGTACAGTAAAATGACTTGCGTCGTGCAACTGTAATATATAGGCTATAAAATTAGCCTAAACTATTTTTGCAAACAATTAGTCACACTAATTGTTTTTTATCTTTACACGTGGGTTTAAAATATATATACAAGTTTTGAATGTTTTATATGTATTTGAATGTTTAAAATTTGGGATAAAAACAATGTTTTTAAATAGTTGAATAAAATCACTTTTTCTCATAAAAGAAAAGCACACGTGGGACAATTATAGCCAACTGGAATAGTCAATAACTGTACGAAAGCGGCCAGTTTACGATATCATTTATACCACTAATATCTTAAAATATGATGATTAATATTATATTAAAATGTATTAATGTAATGTAAAATTCTATATAGGAATATAATAGGCTAAATTAATATAAAAAGGTGCAATGGATTACTTCTTTAAAATACTGTAGCCTATTTAGACTACTTATAGCCTATTTATGATTAATAGGCTATATCCGACAAACTAGCTAAATAAAACACTCAACATAACGACTGACGAAGAAAACATCGAAAAGTTTTCCACAAATTGGACGATCCTGTGCAAGTGACTAGTTTCTCTAACTTCCATCATCAGATTCTCGATAGCCTCCGTCCATGTTAACGTCAATATACCAGAATGAACTGATAATGCCATGCTGCAATATTCATATCCTCTAATTGCGTCAGTGAAATTATCACAGAATTAATTAAACACGGTTCCCATTTCCAATTGACCACACGGCACTGTAGGAATCCTAATGAATTATAATTAAATGAAGGGGACTCCATCCAGTGCAGCATTGATTTGAGGAAAAGCCGCTGAAAGTTGAATTCAGAAGCGCATGTAATGACTCCAGACATGATGGCGATGGGGGCCGGGCTGAGGTGGCCGTGTATAAATAGTGTGATCTGAAAAACACAGACATAACAGCAGGAGTGATCTAAACCTTCTACACGCAAACATTGATTGACTGAATTCACTGTTGAGCAGACAAAAAGATTCGCGTTAGATACATTTTAAAGTGGATTTCTGTAATCAGCCATGGAAGAACTCACGGCGTTCGTGTCGAAATCCTTCGGTCAGAAAAGCAAGGAGAGCAGCAAAGAGAGCATCACGTACAAGGAAGTTTTGGAGAGTGGTTTAGCCCGAGCCAGAGAGCTGGGAAACTCGGAGACCGACCTTCAGGAGATTACAGAACCCAACAACAACCATTGTGCGGTACACCTTTACAAGGAGCACGTAGAGCTGGAAAAGGAGAAATTGAAGGAGTTTAACGTGACACGGGCTACTGACGGTGAGTTACACTTACGCAAAGTGTAATAACGTGTTTCGCCGCAGACGCGTTTACAATTAGATGTTCGCGCGAATACGTTGTTGAAATAGCTATAAAATCGGAATTGACTATATAGAGATCATTTTCATTATATTAGAGAGATTTCGATCGCCTTGAGAGGCTAACTAGCATGCGAGTGGAGAAATTCAAGCTGTAGCATATTCAGCTGATGCAATGGGCACTTGTTCGTGCCGTGCAGAGAACTGTTGTCTTTTGTAAAAGAACAGAAATACACGATAGGTAGTTTTAAGTAAGAGCATCGCAGTAAATGTTAAACTAAAAAAGTAGTCCGTACTCTCATTTGAAGAGTTGCAATCAAAACAATAGGCCCTTGTCAAATTTAAAAGGACGATCTATCAATTTTATTCCTAAGCGTTCCTTAAATAGCCAGGGAATGAGTAAAGACACTTAGGCTATTTTCTCTTAACGTACAAACACTTGTGTAAATAAAGTTAAAAAGGCTGTCATTTAACACTGAACCATATGGGTGATAACATTTTAAAAGTGAGATTTAATTTAAAACGGGTTTGCTTCACAAACTGCGAAGAAATAGGTTTAACGACAATCATGGCAGGCCCATGACAAATTGTTTTGGAATGCAACACCTCAATAATAATATTAATACAAATACTACTACTATTACTACTAATAATATTGATAATAATTGAGTATATTTAAATGCCATTGATAATATACATTGAAAACAAAAGAAAGATAACTTCACAGAATTTATAGAGAAAACTATTGCAGTAAGACAAAGTTTTGTAAGTTTACATTTGATTTCCAAAACTTGCAAATAACAGTTTATTAATACTGCTGGAATTAAGTTCTATATAAATATATATATATATTTAAGTGTAGAGCTGCATTCGCTCTTTGTAAACTTCTAATGTTTCCTAATATCTTGTAATGTAATTTCAGAATTTCATAATAATATGATCTCTTTATCTATGTATCGGGAATGCAACACCTCAATAATAATATTAATACAAATACTACTACTATTACTACTAATAATATTGATAATAATTGAGTATATTTAAATGCCATTGCTAATATACATTGAAAACAAAAGAAAGATAACTTCACAGAATTTATAGAGAAAACTATTGCAGTAAGACAAAGTTTTGTAAGTTTACATTTGATTTCCAAAACTTGCAAATAACAGTTTATTAATACTGCTGGAATTAAGTTCTATATAAATATATATATATATATTTAAGTGTAGAGCTGCATTCGCTCTTTGTAAACTTCTAATGTTTCCTAATATCTTGTAATGTAATTTCAGAATTTCATAATAATATGATCTCTTTATCTATGTATCTTAAATATAAGAATCTGCCCAATTACAATTTATACATATTAAAAGAAAATCGAGAACATTTACGTGTTCATTTGTAAGTCCGTGTTCTTTGTAAAACGATTTCCATAATGTAGGCCTACTACGTTGTTTCAAAGCATCAGCAATTTCTCACTGTTCATCTTGGATTTTACTTAACAAAATTGTTTTAATTTTTAAGCTACATTTTTGAAAAAAGTGTTCTGTGTTGACATGGCATATGCTATTAATTAGATTTATTTAGTTTACTTCTGAGCCGCCATCTGCACGCTCTTTAAACACTCGTGTAATAAATGAACGCTTTAAAAGAAATACTTTGTTGATGTGTTTATGTTGTATTTTCACAGGAATTTATGAGTGTAAAGACAAGAAAGAGGATGTGAAGTCAGAGGACGAGGACGCACAGAGTAAACTGAAGCAGAGACGGAGCAGGACAAATTTTACCTTAGAGCAGCTGAATGAACTGGAGCGCTTATTTGATGAGACGCATTACCCGGACGCCTTCATGCGGGAGGAGCTGAGTCAGAGGCTGGGGCTGTCAGAGGCCCGCGTGCAGGTATGATCCCATCCTTCCAAACACTTCAGTGATTCTTTTTATTACTTTTAAAAATTCTAATATGGAAAAATAACATTGAATCGGGCAAATATTAAACATGACCACATTAAAAAAATAATTAAAACCATTCATTTTTAAACGAATGCATCACGAATTTTTTTGTGATAATGCAAATAACCTGGATGCCAAATGGGGGTTCTGTGTCACTCATTTTTTCATTGTTTTATGTACATGTTCTCGAAATAGGTTTAAAGTAGGCCCGTGTGTGAAAAATAGGCTACGACAGTAACATACCTCGCTCTATCAGCGTAGCATAACTGAGAAAAATAATGTCCACGGAGAATATTCATAATGTTTATTGCTTTTATATTTAATGTTAGCAAGTAACAGAGATACTAAGTCTCCTATTCATATATATATTTATATGCCTAGAGGACATTATGACGCTGATTACTTAATGTAGGCTACACGTAAAACTAAAGGGTTTTTGTTAGCACTTTTTAAAGTTAGAAATAATAGGCAATCTATTTACAAAGTAGGCAGTTATTGCCCTTCTTAGGAAGACGTGCTTGTTATAGAGAAGTGCACTGGCAAGGGGAAAATAATCAAATAATACAGATAGTAAGTGTGATCGCTAGGCCTTCATTCCTCCTACACATTTGCTTAAGTAGGCTAGATTAAATTTGTATATCATACCATGCGCCTGAGATGTTTAACATTTGGAGACGGTTGTTGTTCAGCATTTCTGTTATCTTTCGGTTTATGCGGGTTCAGTTTCAGTGGTGGGTGTGGATATGAAATAACCTTTTAGTTCCTTCAGCAGCAGCTATATTCAAAGGACAACTTGCTTATGTGCTGCAGAAAGATCTAACCACATCATTAAAATTAATGAAGAGACTGAACCACTGCTGCAGGGGATACCTTCTTATGTCACTCACCTCATTTTCTCCAACCTTATCTTTGTAATATCTGCCATAGCCTTGATATACTGTTCCTATAAAAATGTATTAGGAATAATTCAATTCCGTCTTAACTCCTACAGTGACACAGGCCGTGTTAAAAAAATGTAATGGGAAAATAAGTAACATTGTTTGCCAGTGTGACAGCTTGCAAGCACGACATTTTTTTAATGTATCAGAGGCGGAGGCGAAATCAGATTAAAAGAGGAGAGCAAAGAATGGGTCAGAACTGTGATTTGATGCAACCAAAAATTCATACTGCCTTAAAAAAAACGCCTCTGTATAATGCGTCACAACAGCATTTTATGACTCGTATCACTTATCACATCATTTCAAATTTCGCTGAAAATTCAGAGTTAAATGCAATGGACGTGAGCTAGCCTAGTTGATATGGACCTGCTACTATACTGTCCTATAGAAGCCCCACGCCGTCCAGCTGTCAAGAATCTAATTGAAAGTTATGAGACCTCAGTGAGGAGAAGGCAGTAATTCAATTACGACTAATATCTTTCGGTTTTTGGTGCAGGGCTAAATTAAATGTCATTATTCACTGTCTCTAATAAAAATCAAAAGGAAATCAGATTAGGGTATTTGTGAACCGCATCATTGAGTGGTCCTTAATGAAGAAATAACTGTCGAAACCAGTGTAGCTCATTTTCCCTATAACATAGTGCTGGATAATTACAATCGATCAAAGACTGAAATATGATGCATTCATTTTGGCGCACTAAAAGTCACACACTGAATAATAATAATAATAATAATAATAATAATAATAATAATAATAGATTCTATAATGCAAATCCGAGTGTCTTACAAAAAAAAAACAGTTTCCTTTTAAATTTTAATGAGCGAGTCTGAGAGTTGAAAAAGCAGCGCTAATAGCCTAATTTCACTGAAACGACCAAAGCAAGTAATGATGGAAAACTGTAGGCATAGATTACATTTGCACTGTTCATAATGAATATTTTCCACATTCTCAAGCACCTGTGATGCAACAAATTGATTTTATTGGAAAACTATTAGACAAAGGCCTACATTTCAGCAATGTAAAATTGTCAGTTAGTTTACACGGTGCTTTGACAAGAGCTTGTAGGCCTACATTATTTAGCTAATTTAAAGAAAAAATAAGAAAACGAAAATGTATTAGGCTACATAGGCTAGACACAGCCAAAGAATACACAGATACTTCACTGCTGTAGAAGACGAAAATTGCAATATTAATTATTAAGAAGATTTGTGGAACAATGAATAACTGAATTCGCTTTTCCAATTGAAACGTCTAATGAAATAATAAACTAGACCGATTATCAGAGGCAACAGAAATCGGCAGTTTTTCTGTAATGTCGGTTGCATGGACAAATTAAATATAACAAATTTGCACATTTCTGTAATTTAATTTGTAATATAAAAAAGTTGTAAATGGTGGTGAACACGATATTTTTTCTGTTTTAGGTATGGTTTCAGAACAGAAGAGCGAAATGCCGAAAACAGGAAAATCAAATGCACAAAGGTAAAAAGCATAAATAATATTTTAATAAATAACTTAATTATTCAATGTTTCATGTAATATTATGTTATTATCTCAAGCATTTTTGATTTCATTTATAACGGGGCATGACCCACGCCACTGGATGCTCGTGAGCTAGAAGCTCTTATGTGTCCACTGCACCAACACGCCATTTTATAACTCATTACATTTGAAACTTTATGGAAATGGTGAAATCATCTACATAAAAAATCATTATGACTATCTTTGCTCATTTATTATTCTTTTCTATTCAGGTGTTATTTTGGGCCCCGCCAGTCACCTGGACGCGTGCAGGGTCGCTCCTTACGTGAATATGGGCGCGCTAAGAATGCCATTTCAACAGGTAGGAATAACGAAGCTGAAGTGGCTTTGTTCTTATATTGTGTGTTCTGTGATGTGCAAATGTGCAGTTCAGTCGACTAAAGGAATCACCTAAAAGTAGCTTACTGGCTGAGAAATGTTTAGGCTTTGACAAACAGACAAACAATCTGATGTGACGCTAGTCTTTATGCTCGCGCGAAGGGCCTGAACCTTTCACCTCCGGGGCCCGATGAGAGACGAATGAGATACGAGGGACCGAGAGACATTTCATCTGGTGGTGAAGAACTGTCTGCATCTGCCAGACGAGAGAGCAGCCATAATTAAGCTAATAGCACAGCTAGGGAAAGGCAGATAAAAGAGATTATGAAAGAGAGGAATAACGCACTGATGGTTATTGGCACTGAGCAGCATTGGCAGGGCCGAGGCGTGAGGACTGCATACTGAACACCACAAATGTCCACCACCTGTTGTTCTGACTGCCCCTGTAGAGGGGTTGCACAGTCCAATTTGACTGATTTGAGGAGACACTGGAGCAAGGGGCTGCTTTAATTTTTATGAGTATTTTCACACAGAGTTAATTAAAATAAATGCAAGTGCCAGGAATAAAGTCAGAAGGCCTGTGGTTAGAAATTGTGAGCAGCAAAGAAACTCAGATGTGACAGGCCATATTCATACCTGATTATTTTCCAAAAATAACAGACTACCAGGTCTCACATTATTTATCCTCCTTTCAAAGTAGTCTTCCTATGTTTTGCATTCAGGTGGAAAACAGAAAAAAGAAACATTGGTAAAACATTCTTTCCCACTGTCAAAAACTTGTGCAGCTTGTCAGATGTTGTATTTTAGTTGGACTGCAAAATGTAAAGCTTTGAAATATTTATGATCCCTGTGCAGAGAAACACACATGAGAAGAATACTAAAAAAGAAAAGAAAAAAGAAGTCACTTTTTAAGTCAGCGGATGTCTAATTTTCACCTCATCTTACTGAAATAATTGCAAAGAATCTGCAACCTGCTATTTTATGCTGCTTGCTTACATATTTTTTCCCCCTAGGAACCATGCGAATAAATATTTATATATATATATATATGAGAATGAATATTTTGGGTGCAAAATTGTTTATTTATGCCATTGAATATATAATTAAGATTACATGGTGTTGCAGCTTTTAACGGTTGTATGGAAAGATTCAGTGTGGATCAAACTAATATGCTGAGATGTGAGATTTGCGACTGATGGAAGTTCTTTGACTATTAAGCTCTCTGAGTGCATTGCATAATTCAGCTCAAGAGCAGATGAAAAAGAATGCACTGAGCGAGTGACTGTTTTCACTGAAAGCACACAGTTAGTGAAAACCTTCAGAGGGGTGTCCGAGCCTGAAACCGGATCCCTGCCGCTCCTCGAGCTGACCCCGCGGCCGCTGACTAACTCCATGTTTGTTTTTGCCCGCCCCACAGGTCCAAGCTCAGTTACAGTTGGAGGGGGTCGGAACGCACTCCCATCCTCACCTGCACCCACACCTCGCGGCCCACGCTCCCTATCTGATGTTCCCGCCCCCGCCCTTTGGATTACCAATCGCGTCGCTGGCAGACTCGGCCTCTGCGGCGGCCGCCGTGGTAGCGGCTGCCAAGAGCAATAGCAAGAACTCCAGCATCGCTGACCTGCGACTCAAGGCAAGAAAACACGCCGAGGCGCTGGGACTCTGACCCCCATGGGCTTCTCTGCTGCTCTGAACTGATAATTGCTTCTAACACAAGACTAAGCCTGTGAAAAGGCCGTGACACTCACAGTTAAAACAAAACAAAATAAAAACAAAAGAGAAAAAAGGGGTGTAAGGGGAGAGAATGAGAGCAAGAGAGAGAGAGAGAAAAGTCACAAAAAACCAGCTACCAAAACAAACCACTTGTAGAGAAAGGTAATTAAATACCAATGAATCACCTTTTACTTTTCGCCCAACAGGCAGGACTTCTTGGAGGCCACTGGCTCAGCCCTTTCCAGGCACAGATCACAGCTCCAGGACCATACAAAAATGTCTGGATGTCTGTCTGAAAACCAACTAGGAGAGAAGACTTTAAAAAGGCAGACACAGAGTGAGGCTAGAGGTTGTGTTTTATGGACAGACACTGAAACTTTGGAATCTCAACCTCAAAGTGAAAAGAAAGAGACGGCCATATTTGTCTCCTACCACTGTGCCGCTGCCTAGTGCACGTGCTCAAATGAAGGATAGACCTATTGGGGCTGGCCTCCATTGTAACTGACATACATCTATGTTGATCACTGCCATGATAAGCCTCCGCTACAATTCATATCTAAAGCCGTTATTTGCATTTTTGCATTTTTTTTGTTTTTCATTGTTCATTCTGCTGTGGACAAAGACTGGAAACAGCAATAACATCAATGGTACAATCATCTGGTTTTTAGTGGAATTCTTATGATTCTTTCCGTTTTGGGAGGAAATGTTGCGTTGCTGTTATTTCCTTCTGGGCATGTGTATGGACTTTAGCTTTCATTCTCATATTTTGTGCTCTCTTTTTTATGTGATGTGTCCTGGAATAGAAGTGAACCTAGCTTTTGCACTTCAGGTCTTGTATTAAGGGGTTTACAATCCTTAATGCAAGATATACTACTTTTATGTAAGGGGGAAACAAATTTGGCTTTCGTTTAGCTGAAATACATTGAAATGACTTGTTTTTGTTTGTTTGTTTCAAAAAGGATAAAAGGTAACTGCGATTTTGTAATTTAACATTTTAAGGAACATCAGTTTAACTGAAATGCAACTATGTGCAGTTAAGTGCAATACTGTAAATATGGAAAACATAATATAGCGGTTGATGTTTGCTAATTAAACAATGATTTTTAAGTTGTTGGGTTTTTGGCACTGATGTCGATGTGTTGAGAGTTCTTCGCCACAAACACATCTTTAAAAGCAGTGTAAAAAGAATTTGCTAACTCGTTTGCAATGTGCCATAACTCCCCGAAGTTCAATGGTATTCAAATATAGTTTTGTACACGTGCATTTAAAGAGATATTGATATCACCTGAAACTGACACTGTACAAAAATGCTCTAGGTTTATGGATCATAAACATGTCTGGGTTTTAACATAACAATAAATCCACCAAAGACAACAATTTGATCGCATTAATAGAGGTAGAATTATTTAATTTAAAGCTCCAAAGTAATTTACAGTATGACATGCGTTTCAGCAACTGCATCCAGTCTTTTTTCCCCATATGAACAAGAACGGTCTACAGTTTCCTGAATTGAATACAACAAGCTTAAGAATTTGTTACCAAGGTAACAAAAACAGTATTATTTCCATGACCGTCCTATGAAATAGATAGCCAGTTCAGACATCAATTGCCTTTGAACTACGGTAGTAGATCTTGGTCAGGTCTACCTCTAACAATAAACGCTACATTGTGGGCTGTTTTCGTTGGTCACCATTAAAGTTGTTTAGGAATGTTTCCATTTCTTTAATTGACGTCATATGTGCTTTTATTTATTATTTTATCTGAAAGTTTATAAATGTTAAATAGCCGAATTTCAAGTGTACATATTTACATGGCTTTGCATTTATTTTTATATATTTTTTAAATGTTAACATTTGCAACAGTTTTACGCAAACGTGTGACTGCAGTACATTTGTTTGACTAAAATGTAGCGTGTTTGAGTTTACAAACATTTCAGGGATGGTGGATGAAACCATAATACTTTGTGTTGAGATTTTCTTGATGCTCCAAGGAATTTGTTGTATCCCATCATATTGCATATGCAAGCATGCCCAAACATGATTCACCACTGATTTGTTTTTCTTCTGTTGTTTCACAAAAACATCTTGTACAAGTAATCTATCAATAAAAGTTATAAATATTTGTAATAAGAGTTTGTAAAACTTGTGGCCCTCTCCAATTTTCTGAATAAAGGTTGCTCTGGTTCAGACACGTTCATATATTATAAGCACATATTATTATTTGTTAAAATTACTACAAGACTCTATATAGAGGAGCCACAATATATTATATCTGAGAAGCTAAAAGTTGTTTTGAATGAAACTAAAATGTCTTGACCATCAAAATGTACTAGACATTGATCCTTGAGTCTATTCGGGCAAAATCATGCCTCTTTGTCATGTATGCGGTGCAATATGGATCTGTACCCTCCGTATATCTAAAATAATATCACTGTCACATCTGACTTTTGCAAGCCTTTTTTGGATGCCTTGTTGCATCTGGAAACCCAAATCCAGATGTGTGTACACAAAGTAATTGCAGGCAACATAGTGGCTTTTTGTCTAAATTGCATGGAGAAATTAGTCCAAATGGCGTCCTGTTGAGCAAGTACCCCCTAAAAGGTCGGAGCACATTTAATTTGTAGCTTAGCACTCATACATCAAGATGGAGTGATATAGGCAGAGGCTGATACCCGTACATTTAGGCACTGAACTCTGGCTGGGGTCTGCTGGATGAAGCAGAACATAACAGCATCTTTTTATGTACTCTAATAATTGGCAACATAGGACCACCATCAATCAACCCACACGGTTTCTTTTTCAACATGCACAAACACACAAAGGTATTTATACTGGCCGCAAGTCACAAATAAAGACAAGCAAATGGCCTATGAAAAGGCTTAATTAAAAGTAAACCAAACTAAACTTTTTATTTTTATTTTTTTATTTAATCAATGTTATTGCTTGCATTAAAAGTGACTTTATTGCAGTCGTATGGCTGACAATACTAAAGCTGATGTACATTTAAAATCTGGCATCGTAGCACTGGCATACAATGAAAGAAACTTCATGAAATACTTCCCTCTTGTGCATTTAAGGTAGAGACACTTACTGTAACATCTAACAACTTATGAGAGTATTACACCTCTTATGAAATGTTGAATTGTATTCTACGTAGGACAATGAAATGATTTTGAGTGAGAAAAGGCAAACACATGACTTATTCAAGCATCTTCCCCACTCTGTGCCGTTCCTGCTGAAACAAGAAGAACTTACACACGTGCTACTGATGCATGTGAGCCTTATCAATATCAGCCAAACTATGTCCATGCATAACTTACGTAAATATTGTTTCTCCCTGTAAGTGCAAGGAAATGTTTACCTTTTTAATCTTTTCAACAAGGCTCTAAAGAAGAAAGACATACAAGAGGTGTTGGGAATTCTAGTTGGAAAAGTTCTAAGCGTCCACATCAGGCCTTCAGGAGCTGGAGTGCATTTTAAACTTTAAGATATGTAAGCTTCAGTCTTTGACATCCTCTTTCATTAGCAATTGGCGAAATGAACAAGGAGCTAGGCTTCAGTGACTGGAAAACATTCATCTGTTCTTCCACCATAAACTTTCTCCTCCACTGCAAAATTAAAGAGAGCTAATAAAGTAACCTGGAACCTTACGAACTTTTTAAATATTTAAATGTTTACAGTTTCTTTTTCGAAAAGGTGTTGTGCTGATTTCAAGCAGATAAACATTGCAATGCAATGACACAAACACAAGAAATGCTCTGGAGCTGGACTTGACATATACCTGTCATTTAGGTATATGAACCATGTTAACTCAATGTATTGACAATAGCTAACACCTCCAGATTTGATCAGCATTAAAATCTTATCTGACACATTTGTAGTCTATTATTTGTTTCTTATGTCAAGTTGTAGGAGAAAACGCTGCAAAACGTCACGTTGTTCAACTATCAGCCACATAAAATGAAGACGTGACTATAGAGTTGAGGTATTACTGAATCGTGCTATCAAGCAATTAAAGTAATCGAAAAACACATACAGTCCAGATTCAAACTTTAAAGCATGGAAGGGCTGGAAATTGCTGAAAATATTAAAACTAGCTTTAAACAAAGAAATCTGTCAGAGTGATTTAAATTCAAAAGTCACCAGTGAATTAAGTGAGTCTTAATACTGATTTGACCATGAAGACTTAAAGGAGAACTAAAGATTTTGAAACAAAGGCCGACAGCAATTTGTTCATCTAGGGTCATTTTTGTTTTTTTGAGCCATTACATCTCAACCAATAAGCTAGCCATTTTCTTGGTCTGGTATTGCTTTCTTACTCAGTCTAAATCTGTTGTATTTTGAAGTATCAAACTAAAACCCTACAGGACCTGGATCTAACAGAATAGTAAAGTAGCAAGACTCTTCTTTAGGTGCCATTTCTCTTGCAGCATAAAAGTTACAATTCAAAATCTGTTAGCCTCCACTTTGAGAGACAAGTTACAGTACCTTGGTGGTTTACCTGTAAGAAGTGAGAAAAATGTGAAAGTTCAAAAACCTGATCTTCTCAAAACAAAAAGTGGTCAGAAAGGCTAATATTTCTTAAAAGGTGAGATATTACAAAGAAATGACTGAATTCATAAAACAACATTCAATATTTATTATGTATGTGTGTGTGAATATATATATATATATATATACAGTATATCTATATCTACACACACACACACACACACACATATATATATATATAAAATGCTTATAATATCATTACAAGTTAAATCTGCATTAAATCTGACATTGCATAACATTGCAGAACTGTTTACTGTTCAGAGAAAAGTGTTTCTTGTTTATTCCATTTTCACAACAAAAAATGGGATGCTGTATGTATTTTGTGAAAGCTCTTGTTGTTTAAATTAAATTATGCCTTTAGTTAGACATAACTAAAATATATTGATTCTGAGATCATGCCCTTCCAGACAGAAAATCAGATAAAACCAAACATTTATCTCTTGTTAAAATGCTTTGAGTTATAATTTATTTTCCCCATGTTGATTACTGTAAAATATTATACTTGCTGATATTAACAGAGCAAATTTCTGGAAAATAACTCTGAAGCTTAAGAACTTATATAGAAAATTACAGGAATATTTTGATTGGAATTAATGATAACCAAAGTGATCAATGCTGGTTTCATTTCTGATTACTAGAAGTGATAAACAAACAATCGAGTCTGGCATTCCCACTGCTATCAGATAAGCTTCACGAATGAATGGCTGACGACAGTGAAAATCTTTTCTTACTGGTGGGAATCAAAGTCAGATGCTTCAGAGGCAACTGAGCTTTCAATGCCCTTAGTCTATCTCCCTCTATTGGGAGATAAAACCAGATAAGCGTTCTCATGACAATGCATTGCAGCGATGCAATATTGAATGATGAAAATTTTGAAATCCATTTCACTGTTTACCACATTTATTTCACACTATGTGTCACAGTCGCTACTCATTAAGTAAATGTAATTTAAGATGTGAACAGATGCCACTGTCTGAAATGACTCCATAGTGTCAGTTACTTTAAAAGATATGTTACGCTTATTCTCTACAAATGACTAAACAATACTTAATACTTTTTTTTAAACAAAAACTATGGAAAAAGTGAATATTAATAAAGTAATTACTTGAAATGGCTATACAAAAGAAACTAGAAATATACTAAGTAAGATCAAAACCGATCTGAAGCACTTCTGCAAATCTAAAATTGCATACGAAGAAAGATCAGAAGTGTTTTATAACCTTTATCATAATATTTGATTTACCACACCAGTATGCAAATTATTTATTGAGACAAATTCAACATGCATGCCTGCTATGTTTCAAAAACCCACTAATTCCAAGTGTTTGTCCATATGGGACAAACTGTTTGTCTGGCAGTTCTTTTTTTTTGATAATCTACCATGACTTTTTGCTGTGTATAATCTAAACCACACACTAAGCTTTGTGTAAATCATGGCCCAGTCCTTCAGCTTCTCTGTTGTTGTCACTGTCAATTTGATTCAAAGTCCAATGTGGAGAACCATATTGTGCCAAAAATGACTTCCTTAACCCTTACGGTCAGCAACATGAAGAGAGTAGGTTTACAGAACATCAAGAGAAAACTTTTTCAAAAGGACTTTTCCAAAAAAAAAAAAAAAACAGAAGAATTGCATAGAAAGCCATTACATGCTTATTGACAAACCGTTAACAATAAAGCACAATGTCAAAATAAATACCGCATCTCTAGTTGTCTGAAAATATCAAACCAACATAAATATGATCTGAAAACAATGCAGTCGAAACAGGAAATCGAAACATTTCAGCATTTGAGATGCTTGTCATTTGAGCCTTTGCTAAAGGGTGATTGGAGAGATGAAACAGCATTAGATTCTCAAAAACAGACCAGGCTCAATTTAGATGAGGTAACAAAAATGTGAGCTAGAGGCTAAGCATAAACTCACATGCAGAAAGAAAAAAAAACACCCGGAAAATGTAAAGCACACAAGACGATGAAAATCAAATGAAAATGACTAAAATACTAAACTAAAAATAGGAAAGCACAAGGAATCATAAGCTGTATCCATGTACAATGTCACGTACGGTTTGAAATAAAATGCATAGTGACTAAAAATGGGGCATTTTAATTTAGATTACTACCCAAAACATAACGGTGTGCAGTAACAAAATCATCCTACATCAAACAATAAAGTGCATGTTCTGTTTCTGTAGAAGGTCATGATTCTTTCTCTTCCATCTTCAGTAATGTGGCTGAGATTTCAGCAGATGGAGCCTCAGCATATCCTGGGTGAATGTTAATGAAAAGCAAACAGCCCACCTAAGCAGTTTATACAGTGTAATATCGCTGTGAGCCATGCTAAAGCGATCCCTCCACTCCTACAAATAAAGAGCACTTGAGGGGAAATTAATTATATGCCAATTCCTGACTAAGGGTCAAATGTATTATAATGTAAATGCAAACATCTTCTTGTACTTCTTTTTTTCTTTTTTTTTTTTACAACAAAATGTTAATGAGAGGGGCAGTGCCTGAAACAATATATTTTGCCTAAGAAGATCTGATTAATATTAGGCCTAAGTACAGACGGTTTGAGATCGCATGACGTGAAGCAAACATGAAATTTCACATTTAGATTATGGGTATTTTCAGGAATGTCAAGGCCTCAAAGGATTTCTTACGGGATTACCACAGGGCTACTGGGCTAAGCTATGGTCTCACACCCTACAAGAGTGCAAGAGGTCAAAGTGGGCTGAATACATTTCAGTGTTGTCCTGAGGGGAACTTTAAAATCAGGCATTCAGAAAAACACACTTGAAAAGTATTGTTTGTGTCCTTTGTGTACAGTTACGACTGAAATTCTTCATCAAAACTGTGCTTTGAGAGTGTGGTCACATAATATGAAATCAATATTGTCAATAAAACAGACCACACTCATTTCTGTGAGACATATATCCTAATAATCATAATAAAGTCTGTTTTGACACATATTGTATTACCGAGGTCACTGGCCACCCTTCCCCAGTTATTATAGAGAGCTTTGAGAAATAATTTTTCTGATTCATGAAGTTTTTGAGTCATCTGAAGCAACCTTGTTTTCTTGACTAACTTAAGAGGTTGCTTTTTGAAATTGTCAGCAGCTGAGGTTATTCTCATGGCAAGAGCAATATTGTACAAACTGAGTTCATTTTCTACCAATTACATAAGAGTTGTAAAAAAATAAAATAAAACAAATAGAGGTGATAAACATGATAAATTATTAAAAAAATCCTGGTAAGATCTTATTTTAAGGGGAGGGGGGGTGTCTTTGTTGAATATACATAAAGTTTGCAACTATCGTACCATAAAAATCACTGCACATGCTAGCTTACCATGGTAGGATATTAGCATTGTTAGCATAGTAAACAAAATAATTACCACGTAATGAATGGGCGAGGAAGGAATTATGCTAAATATTATTGAGCCAGTCAAAGAAAGTAAAATCCTACAAAACCAAAAGTAGAAATATGAACACAGAAAAAAAAAAGATTAAAAAAAAAAATTTGTGGACCACTAATGTCGCTGCAATATTGATAAGGTTCATAATAAAACAATGCAATAAACCAAACCAAAGCACTCACAATTAATCATAGTTAGCTGGGGGCACTTCCAAGAAAAATGATTTCATTTCAAGGGACAGTCTCAAGCGGTCTCTAATGAGATTGACTTCTCAAGCTGTTCATTTTGCTGTAAATTGGCCATTTTGACCAGCTCAGACGTTTATGAGTGCTGTGAGAAAATGGCTGATGAAAGACAAAACAAGATTCCAGATTCTGCCAACATTATCCGCCAGGTCGGGTTCTCAGCCACAAGTCAACCACATCAATTTGGACTAAACCAATTGACTAGCACATCAGTCTTTTGCTGCTTAACACAATTTCGGAAAATATCCTTAACATTATGTTGTATTATAGAGCAATATATTTCACAAAAACGCAAAACGATTCTATGACAAAAGAGAGCTTAAACAATATTCGGTGCTGTCAGATGAAAAAAATGCACTGTAAATCAACTGAAGAGATGATCTTTGGCCAGTCAATGAGAGATAGGAACAGCGATTTCCAGCATCCTGATGGTGCCCACCAGCTCACGCTTACTGTAGAGCTCAGAAATGCTTCTGAGGTAAAAATGTTAACTTTCTTAAGGCTAAGGGCACTTGGGTCTGTAAATAGCCAGAGGGAATGTAACATAGTCTGATTATAGCCCATCTCTCTATTTCCCAAATGTTTTACAGTTCCTGACCATTAATCAATAGCAGCAAAAAATAAATTCTCCAGCTCGAACTGCTGCAGTTCACTGAGGTGGTGGATTTCTAAGAGCTGTGGAAAGTTCAATGTCTAATCGTGACCAGTTCACAAGTACTGAACGCAACTGTATAATTTTTCACAATGAATCAGTGCGTGTTTTTTCTGTGCAGTGGTAACCTCCTATAATCCTATGCCCATTAGTCAAATTATCTTCCTAAATGAGAAATGAAGACTGGGTTAAAAGTGAGCACATGTCTGAAATTCCCTTTCAAATGCTGTGTTTTTAGGACAAAACAAATAAAAATAAACTAAAAAAAAAAAAAAAGAAAATTGCACACAACAAAATAATTTCACCTTGTTACCTGTAAATAATGAATCAGACCTTTCCAAGATCCAATTAAATCAAATAAAGAGTGTCTTGTGTAATAGTAACCTGTAATCGAAGGAATCCAGTCCGGGTCTTTGAAGCTTGGTCACTGAAGCCTATTGTGTGCAGAGCGAAGTGGTAAAGTAGGAAAATATTGATGCCTTTAAACCAACGGGGACGACACGAAGAGGCGAATCTTCACAGGGCATAATAAACATTAGCTCTCTGCACAGTCTGAGCGACTACATAGGCTGATACATAAAATGAGTTATTGCGTGCACGATAACAGACTCTCTGCTTTAGCGGCCTCGTAGTAAAGCTAATAAATGTCATAGGTACATAATCCCCTACACGCTTATGGAAACAGATCTCTCCTGTTAATTTCTTTTACACTCTGTCCCCCGGGGCCCAGATATACTATATTGATGAACACATTAAGAAAGCATGATTTGACTAGAGAAACGCCTGCATTAGATGAAGCTGTGAAAGATGAATTCAATTGTAATTTGAATAACACAGCCGGGACCAGATTACTCAAAACGGGTGGCAGGGAATCGTCTGCTCGGAAATTGAGTTGTGCTTGTTAAGTCGAGTGCTCATCACTGAAAATAGCATTTGGTATCATATCTAGTGTTAATACAAAGACTCATTGATAAACCACTTTAGAGGCAAATCCTGTTTGCATGGCTAACCTCTTTAAACCCTCTTAATTTCATCCTCTCATTTATCATCGTGCCACCAGAGCACATTTTCAATAAGTTTGTCAGATAGCCCATAAGCACCATGCCGCCTTTCTAGTGCACTGCTGAAGGGCCACAGAAAATAAGGCTGTTCCAAAAGGTAGGCAGCTTAATTATGCTGCCTCCAAAGATACCTCGCTGCCGCCAAATTCTAAGAAATGTTTTGGATCTTTTGAGGAGAAGGCATCCCATAGTGCATTACAACAAGCTTAGAGAAAAACATGAACTTCTATTTCATTCAGTACTGCAAAGTGTCAATAAAATTGCATGAATAAAGTTATTTTAAAAAGACTAATAAATAAATAGATAGTTTCAAATAAATAAATAGAAATATATACACCTATTAAAAACACAGATCATTCTAGAGAAGCACCATGTCTAATCACAGAACGTACTGCAGTGAGTTAAGGGAAAAAATAAATCCAAGATGGTAACTTCTATTTTATTAAATACTGACAATTGATACAACTGATTCATTTAAAATATATATATATAAAAAAAATAGTTATAAAGATAATAGATATAAATTTAATAATACAAAATCAATAATTAATAATATAACATTTTATTTTAAATAAACATTGATTAAGGAGAAGGCATTCCCTGAATGTATTGCTATGAGTTTAGAGGAAAAATTAAATCTAAGTTGGCAGGGCTAAGTTGCAGTTCTTCAGGCAGGCATTCTTCAGATTTTGTTAGTCGAAAATAAATGTAACTAGCCCAAATAAAAAAAAGACATTGGCTGAACTTCACTGCGGACAAATCAGCATGATCAAAAACTTCAGTGATTGTATTTTTTCTTCAAACAAGTCAAGAGAGTAGGGGTGCAAAGGATCACAAAACTCATGGCTTGGATCATATTACGAATTTTGAGTCACAGATCAGACCATTTTACAGATGAGCAAAAAATATGGTTCTTTATTATTTAAATAACACTTATTATTTAAAGAACAATTTACTTCTTCGATACCACAGCAAAAAATAGAAGTATAGGGATGTAACGATTCTCTCAGCTCAAGATGTGATACAATTCTTGATATTGATTTCATGATACAATTTTCCTCTCCGCTCTCTGTGTGCGCACAAATAACAGTGTGCGAGCACCGAATTTAATTCTCTTTAGCCTCTTTATGTGCTTTAATGGTTTAAAATGCTTCACCCCTACAAGCGAAACAAACGTGAATCAAGGAAGGAATTTTATATCACTATTCAAGATAGCCCGTCGGGCAGGATGGTGATACATTTTGGCAGCCCGACTGGAAAACACAATAGCCCTCAGGCTAGCGATTTTGCAAGCCCTGGATGGTAACGCCTATTAATTGTTTTTTTTTTATTACACAATAAACTAAAAATAAGAGTTTAAAATAATCTGAAATAAATTACTAAATAAAAACCCCATGCTATATACACACACACATGCACATACATATACTGTAGGTTGTGGAATAGAGCAGAGTATCAGTTAACACATAAAATGACGTCCTAATGGACACACAGTTGCTTACCGTGGAACATGAGAAGTCTGTAACAAAGTGCACTGGCCTGAGTGTGTTTTCTAATAGCTGTTTTCAGCATGCATATGCGTATTAAGTCCCATATTAAACCACAGACATTGAAAAGACAATGCTGTCAAAATGTCTCAAGGAAATGATTGCATACATACAACAGATACACCAATATGGCTGACAAACTGCTTGTTAAAAGTGTTAAGCGTACACCATGGCTGGGCCTCATCCAAGATGGCTGATTAATGGAGGCCTGCCTTGTGTAATATGAGCAGGGGGGTCTGATCGCAGTTACTGCTCTCCAGGACACTGGGCTGACACGCAGTGGGCGAATTTGCTGACATGCTGATTTGGAACGTAATGTGTTAGGAATGAATCTGACCTCAGCGTAGACTGGACATGTCTTATGGGTGCATGCTAAAAGAGACTTCCTGTGGGTTTTTGAACCTTCATTCAGTTTGACACATAAAACACATAAAATGTCAGTCATTAGCTTCAGACTGCATATTGCATCACTGCATATTAATTGCATCATTAAACAATGAATATTAATTCCATTTATATTCTCTTCACACTGGTTTGGGATCAGTAATTTTTTACATATATAAAGAAGTCTATTATGCTCTCCAAGGCTGCAATAATTTGTTCAGTAAAAATTCTAGTATTGTGAAATATTAATACAATTTAAAATAACTTTTCTATTTTCATATATTTTAAAATATAATTTATTCCTGTGGTGGACAAGCTGAATTTTCAGCAGCCATTACTCTGGGTCTTCAGTGTCACACTAATTTGGTGCTCGAGAAACATTTCTTATTATTATTAATGTATATTAAACTTTGGGTCAAATATGGACTAACCCAACCGTTGGGTTAAATTTTTACATTAAAGGTTTGCAAATAACAAATGCATATAACAAAATATGGTTAGTCCATATTTGACCCAAAGTTGGGTTGAAACAACCCAGAATTTTTTAGAGTGTAGAAATAATTTTCTTGGATTTGAAGCTGTGTGTACAATGCAAAGACCCTTTTGTCTACTCCACTATTTGTTGAAAAATGTAGCTCATTAATGGAGAAACTACACACATTTTGGAAACAGCTACTGTCAGGCTAGAGGATAAAAAAAAGTTAATTTAACAGTATCAGTTATTTTTCTAGTTAGTTACTCTCCAACACCGGTAGCATCTAATTATAGAGCCATTCTATTCTCAATGCCAAAGTTGAAGATCAAAAAGCCTACTCATATCTACGGGAGAAGTGTGTGGGAGAAAAACAAATTCTATTGCACCAGACCCCTCACAGTTCATTTCAATATATAGACATAGAACACTACTGTAGCTCCAGGTATTCCTCTTCAGATCAACGCAAAGGTTGTTTCATCTTTTATGGATCTCGTTGGAAATAAGAGATCGCCTTGAAAAGTCTGAATGGAGGACAAAGAGTTTGAGGGAGCATGAAAGGCGGCAGCCGCGGAGCAGCACTGTTTGCTATGAGGCAGTGCTCTTTTGAAACTGTTTATATGGGAATAGATCCCCATGGCCAGCTATTCGTATGGTTTTAGCAATCCCTATGGAGGCCTAGGCTTTCTGAAGCTTCTCTTGTTTGTGATAGCCTCTGTGATATTGCCCGAAAGGCTTGAGAACTAAGGAGTAATTTTCTGGATAGATGGTGTCATGAAAGCAGACAATTATGAGGTCTCTTAGGGTTGTGGTTTTAGTAATATTGTTTGCTTTATGTACATTTTGAAGCATTAGCTTTTAAGTTAAACAGCTTAAGGGTCCCTCTCCCTTTCTGTACACATTGTGAGATTATGATAATTATTGACTGTCTGTGCACATACAAACTGGTTTTTACTTAAAGGTTTCTCCGTGACACAGATAGAGATTTAAGTGCATAAAGCCACATGGGCGATTGCAACACCATATGACCCAACCGACGCGAGAGCACACAGAGAGGACAGATCAGGCAGAACAAAGGAGATGCTCCAGAATCTTAATTAGCAAGCATCAAGGGAACGAAGCGCTGCCTTGGCTGGTGATTGTTGTCGATCAATAGAACAACAAGTCCTGAGGAAGAGACTGGAGCAGATATTATTGCTTAAGGACTTACCATAAATCAAACACACTAATAACAGTCAGCTGATCGAGACAATTGGTGAAACACAACTGAAAGCAGCTTCATTGTCAAAAATGAGCTACGACAAACTAGCCTTTTTTTTATTAACCCAAAATCTTCCAATTTCATTACTTGCACTTCTAACTACAAAAAGCGACATTTTAAAAGCATATACAAGTGCCTGTTCTAGCTGCTAGCTACTGGAACAGTGTGAAAATGATAGGCTAAAGAGTGTTGATGGTCTGCTGGTCTCCTGTCCATGAGAGTTAGTTACTTAAAGAGGCTTTCTTTCTGCTTTAAAAGTGAGGTCATCATAATTCTATTGGAAAATATGATACCCATACATGCAAATTCTCATAAGTCAGATACCCAAATTTGTGATTTTCATGCATGATTTTGCTTTAGTACGGTTTACTTTTAAAGCAATTAATAATAGAACAAAGTATAAAAAACTGAAGTTACATGAAGAATTACTGAATAGTTCATAATTATTATATAGTTTCTACTCTTATTATTATTTTCAACAAAATAAAATCTTTGTCATATTTAATACTTATTTATATCTATAATATTTATTTAATTCTGAATGTGTATGATCATAAAAAAAGACATCTGGTCATGCATTAACAAGTGACATGACACATAAATGCACAAAAGAAATATATTGGCAATAATAGCAACATACTTACAATAATTAATGAAGAATTGCAGTTGAAAATTATTGCTGTGTAGGTGACTGAAGGCTAGAGAAGGGCAAAGTTTCTACAGAAAAGTCTAGCTCAAAGCAAATACAGAAGTAGTTTATTGATTATGAAAATGCATTTATTCCTTTGAACTATAAAAATACACTGATGATATACAGTGCATCTTATGTGAAGTCAGACTTGAGTTATTCCCCTCACTTGAGCAAATGAATGATATAATTTACCACAATCAATCAATCTATGTAATTATATTCCAATTGTGGACCTCTGGATCTTGTATGGATTTAATATGTTTCTTTGGCTGGGTGGATTCTTAATAGATGCAGTGACTTGCTTCCAGTTAAGCTTAGGGAATAATAACATTTCCTGTGCAATCAGCATAGTAACTTTCTCAGTGAGTGCCTGATGTCTGCTGTAATTACTGTGTCTTTCTATAATATGCATTTCCACTGAAATGGAATCAAGCTGGATAATTCGTAGGAGATGCAGAAAAATGAAGAAATATAACGGGGGAAATTCAGTTTGTTTCAAAATTTCAACAGCAAACAGCCACGAGCATCAGCATTTCCATTGTTGTGCCCAGATAATGATATTCACTGCTTGCTACGCGAAGCCTGCTATAATGCAACCGAAAGATTATAATGACAATCTCTAACATTAATCTGATTGCGGTAATTCATTCTTGGAGGCAGATTTTTACATCCGGACTGCTGACTACCTGTGGCAGGGTCCTAAACGCATTAAATTAGGTTTATTTAAAATCAACCCTTACGTAAATTACTGACATAAGAGCTAATAAAACACAATGTTTTTCACATGGGCGCTCATATTTACAGGTAGGTAAATAATTAGAATCGTATGGTAAAATAATAGGCTTTATCACAATAAAAAATTCGGTAGCTCGGGGCAGTGCTGCAATCTGAGTGGCTTTGTTCTCAAATTGAGTTTTTACTAGTGCTTACTGACTGAAATGCCCCATTAGTCTTCCCCATTAAAAGCCCCAGGGATAACTAAACAGGCCTACTGAAACATGAGTGCTAATTTAAGTCTGAAACAAAGGATTAATGTAAAATGAGATTTATAGATAAAAAAAACATCTTGGTCTTCAAATATTTGATTCTGACACAAAATTTAATGATGTACTTTCACTCACAGAGTAATAATAATATGAATATTGCAAGCACAAACATTATTGGGAATCAAGTATTGATTCTTAACCAAATGATGTTTGGTTCCAATAATCAATTTTTTCGATGCATATGAACAAACAGTGTTGGGAAGGTTACTTTGGAAATGTAATAGGTAACAGATTACAATTGACCCTATTTAAAATGTAATAAGTAGTGTAACTATTTCAATTACTTTATTAATGTAACTGATTGCATTTGATTACTTTTTGATTACTTTTCTCAATTTCTAACATGTTTCAACTGTCAATCATTCTGAAACATTTAAACCAAGCAGGGTTGACCTTACAGTAGTACGCAACACTGATTACCGTAAGAGTTTCAGAATCCTTCATCACTTTAGAATTAAGATTATAATAATTTAATTTTAAATCACAGCCACCACAAAACCAGACTTTAGCACTTTTTTTTTTACTTTGAGATTGTTCTGAGTTTAAATACAGATTTAAAATCATAAGTTATAGTTTGATAGGTTTGAATCCATTTGAAATCAAATCTTTACATCTCTATAACAGGAAACGCTGGCATCTAACAATGCCTTGGAAAAAATCTTAATAAACAAAGCACTGAAATGCATTTTTGTTGCGTCCATGGTGGCAACTCTCAGACAGGTTGTTGCCTAAAGCTTTCATCGGCAATGTGGATTGGTGTGCTGCAAATTCAAGCAAGAAAACCAATCAAAAGCATCAGAATAACATTGCTTTACTAAATGGCCTTTAAATGGCAGGAGGCATCGTGTACATCAAAAACAGGCAAAGCAACAAATTAATATTATTCAACATATCCTAGCTTTTTACAGAAAATATTCAGATGTAACCCCTTTGTAATCGTTAACATTTTCATTAGTAACTGTAATTTAATTACGGTTACTTTTATTTTGTAATTAAATTACGTAACGCCATTACATGTAACTTACTCCCCCAACAATGTGTATGAAATACCAAACGAAAACAAAGCATGATACAGACTGCAGGGCCAGTGCAGTTCAATTACGATTCTTATGAGGCATTTGTTTTTAGTGAATGAATGAGAAACGGTGCAACCATTGTAGTCCGATTCCTGAACAAATGACTGCACAGATTCAAAAACACATACAACTTTCAACGAACTGTTAAATGTAAATCAGTAAGAAGGTATTGATTTATATAATATTTTATAAATATTAATGAGAGAAATATGTTACTACATTACTTTTTTAAGTAAAGGTTAAATCCAGTTATTGGATTTATGTCGCCTCTAAAAAGACGGCTATTAAAAAGTCTGTGTAACATGTAAACACACCTTCTGCAATGGTTTTAAATTTATTATTGAAAAAGTCTCAATGGAACTGCACTTTTTCCCCAAATAGTTATTCCTTAAAAGTAATAAAAGAATAGTTAATGAAACCATTAAAGAACCAGAAAAGCTGAAAAGAATTGGAACCAGAATAGTTCAAATCTTTACGATTGGCACTCCTAAACAAAAAGCCCTTCTTTTATTCACCGATGACCTTTCACGCATATTATATGCTAGTCTAGCAGAACCGCTAGTGGCAGTGAAGATTAATCGTGCATGTTAGTTTTGAATTAGTACAACAGCAGGTTATGAAAGAGCAGGTTAATACGCTATAGGTACAATAATGAGCCTAATGGTACATTTTGCAGCATGTGAATTCACTCATGTTTTACACAATGTATTCTCCCCAGCTGAAAGCCAACAGATCTAACACAGTTCTGTCACGGATTTGCCGTCCACTAACGCTAGATCTGTCAACAAAGCCATGGCCTGTAGGATAATGGCCACATAGTTTCCGAATGCAAAATATTCTGACTCCCCCAGCCCCCCACACTTGAATGAGATAGCATTTATAACCCATTCCGCAAGCCAGCAGCCCAGTAAACATCTTGACAGGGTATCAGCAAATATTATTTGCTCCATTAATAAGCAAATCAATTTCCCGGAAAAAAATATAACAAGACACCAGGGGAGCGGGAAAGGGGGGCGAAGCATGCCAAGTGTGTGATGGACATTTTGTACAAAACAACCCAATAGTCCTTGCAATGTTTCCAGCACACTTTGTTCTGCAGACTGATCTTGTCCCTGGAAGTACATAATTACAGTCTGTTAGAGCTGGCTGCCGGTTTATAAATGATAACACGGCATTCACACTCATTTTCTGGGCATCACAAGACATCAGTGTGCTGAGGAACAGAGCATGGAGAAAAGCATGTGGGGAAATGCTAATAATTCTGCCACATCGGAGATCATCAAAACCCCCCGCACCTAATAATAAAAAAAAACTGAACTAAGCACAAATCAGATGTAATGTAAAAAGGTTTCTGTCTTGTTATCAGGACATATGGATGAAATAAGCACATTTACTATGGTGCAATCAATCTGGCATTTTTTTGGAAGAAAAAGTGGCAAGCAATGAATCAGACAGCAGCTACACAAAGACAATGGCATTAAAATGGAGGAAAAGAACATGCCTCCACAGACTGAAAGACAGACAGGCATACAAACAATTCTCATGCTTAAGCATTTGCAAAGGCTCTTGAAGAAAAAAAAAATCCAGGGAATATTCAATTGCAGACAATTCTCAGATACTTGACAATGGATCTAAGAAAGATCCCCAAGAAGAGAATGTCGAAGGCTTCTAATATCTTTGATAGTCTAGTTATGATAATGACAAGAGGTAATGTAAAATTCATGAAGTGTACCTAGCAGATGAAGATTGTTAATAATTGTTCGGCAGGCAGGAGAAAATATGTTTCAGAAGCCATACATAAAGACACTGCTGCATTTTACGGCAATTGTTTATAGACAGTTAAGTGCAACTAAATTACTTTCATCTGTTGGAACATGTGCAGGGGATGGCTTCAGTTTTACCTTTCCCAGCAGCTGTTTGGCAAGAACAGGCTGCAAGCTTGTCATTAGTCTCTAATTACAAAGATCCTTTGTCTTGTAATTACCCTACCGATTAGACCTATTCATTTATCCAACAACAACAAAAAAAAACTATAAAAAATAATCTACAGCAGACACTAAACCAACATGATGCACAAAAGCCTCTTGAGATGTTCGGTATAATACCTTCAGAGCTTATCATGAATGTCTGCGTGTCTGCAAATCAGGTTTGGTCAACCTTGTCCCATCAGGATATAACTTCAAAAGTATCATTGACAGTTATGTGTTTGGACTTCTTCTGTGATACTTTTTTGAGCCTGTGTGTGTAGTTGTGTAGATGTCTCTGCAAAGACCTGTGGCTAATCTGTCTAAAAGAAATTACCAGCAGCATTCATCAGAATGTATAAGAGCAGCATTAGAAATGGCAGAATCTCACGTGCTGAACCTGCAAGTCAGGAAATCATGCTCAGATCAGATTAACCTATACAAGAAAGTGAATATCTGAAGCCTTCTCTCAGGTCCTGTTGGCTATCTGGAAAGCAATTACCCTGCACTCACAAGCGGAGATATAATAAGGCGTACCAATCCGATTTTAAACTTACAATGGGCCGCAAAACCAAGCAATTTTTATCAATTATATCTCAGCTTTGATGGCTGAGAGACGCTGTCAGTAGATGTTAAAATTGTTGGATGGCTATCAAAACATGGCTGAGGTCTCCTTTGGTTGACATGCACGATGTGGTAAAGATTTTACAGGGCCTGACCTCTTCACATGTTGCCCATTTCGGCCTAAAGCATCCCGAGAACCCCCGTCGATGGGCTGTTGTCTATCTACGCAAAGAGACGTCTGTGGTTGAGCCCCACACCTGTGTGCCATTTCACCACACTGATCTCAGCCGTGGCAAGCTTCAATGGACAGCTGCAATTCAAAGATCTAAGCGGCTGTTTTTCTCCCAGGCATTGTCTGTTATGGTGGGAGAAGGGGGGCTCGGTAGCAATGGGGCCAATTTGGATGATTGGTCGTCAAATCTACGATAAAATGAGTTTTCCTGTGTCCTTTAAAAGTGACCCATGCCTGCCGGAGTAGTGTAAAATTAGGCACGGCGTGTTTGTGTTGTGTCAGATGTGGTGACTGGCAGAAACTGTTAATAATTGCCTAAGTGCTCTGGAGTGTCAGAGCTGTCCATCACTCTTCATTCCTCTCGTTCTTCAAGCTCTCATAATATTTTCACTAAACTGCAGAGGACAAACTACTTTCATTGACGGCCTTGTCACTTTAGCGCTTCAAGATGTAAAAATATTTTAACTCCACGCAAGACGAGTGTCTCATGTTATAGGAGCCAATTCCCAGCTTCTTCTGTACCTTATATATATATATATATATGTGACCCTGGACCACAAAACCAGTCTTAAATCGCTGGGGTATATTTGTAGCAACAGCCAAAAATACATTGTATGGGTAAAAATTATAGATTTTTTTTATGCCAAAAATCATTAGGATATTATGTAAAGATTATGTTCCATGAAGATATTTTGTAAATTTCCTACTGTAAATATATTAAAACTTAATTTTTGATCAGTAATATGCATTACTAAGAACTTCATTTGGACAACTTTATAGGCAATTTTCTCAATATTTTAATTTTTTTGCACCCCCAGATTCCAGATTTTCAAATAGTTGTATCTCAGCCAAATATTGTCCTATCATAACAAACCAAACACCAATGGAAAGCTTATTCATTCTGCTGATGTATAAATCTCAATTTCGAAAAATTGACCCTTATGACCCTTATGTTTTGTGGTCCAGGGTCACACACACACACACACACATATATATATATATATATATATATATATATATATATATATATATATATATATATATATATATATATATATATATATATATATATATATATATATATATATATATATATATATATATATATATATATATATATATATATATATATATATATATATATATATATATATATATATATATATATATATATATACACATATAAATAAAAGTACAAAAATTTTAAAACAACATTTTAAACAGTGTTGGGGAAAGTTACTTTTAAAAGTAATGCAATATTGCGTTACTCCCTAAAAATTAATTAATTGTGTTAGTTACATTTTTATGGAAAGTAATGCATTACTGTTTTATCATCTGGGCTGGGCTTTCTTGTTTAATAAAATGGGTTTAAATACATAAAGGATATTTGTGTTATTTAACATATTTAACTATTGCAGGTCTGAAACAGAATCTGTTTTTGTGCAAATGAGATAAGTAAATACATGTTTACATTTAGTTTAGAACTACAGTAACCATCATGTTTACACAGCGCACACAACACTTCTGCACTTACTCCCCATTTCTCTAAACATGGGATAGGAGAGCTATCAGTCAATAAATGGAAAAACAAAGTAACTTGTGTTACTTATTTGAAGATTGTAATTATATTTCACAATATTACTGTTTTTACTGTATTTTTGATCAAATATCTGCAGCCTTAGTGAAAATAAGAGAAAACAAAAACAATCTTGCCCGACTCCAAACTTTTGAATGGTAGTGTATGTATATGTATACAACACACTGTTCAGTGGAATTTCTGAAATTTATCTCCAGCAGTTTTACAAATGAAGCAGTGCTGGGATTCTTATCCCAATTAACTGAAGATTCATGGATAGAAAAGCACAGAGTTAGTGCTGGAAGTTGTGGCTTTTATCGAATTACTCCCTATTAGCGCCGACTAGAGTGTCATTGCCGGCAGCCCATAAACAGCGTTTTAAACTATTTGAATGCAGGCGACTATAACCTATTGTGCACCTTCATTCAGCACAGTAATTTGTTATGTCAGTTTTGTATTAGTATGTGTTACTTTAGGGCCCCTGCCGGGTTGCTATGAAAGAACAGCATGAGGCATTAAGGGCCTTTCGCGGTCCAAATAGAGTATCTTTCACTTCTCTGAGCGAGCAGAAACTCATTCATTATTTTAATGGTTGTCAAATTTGCTTTCCAAATCTACTAAAAGGTTATCGTTGTTACATGCGGACAAGTGGTTATATCTGAATCAATGTTAACTTTGTTACCAGGGTAATTTACTGCTCTCCCCTGACCACATTGCACAAACTTAGTCTCCGTATTTTTACAAAGCACCAGGTGAGGGAGATTTATGCCCTCTAAATGAACTGACCTTTCTTTGATTAAAAACGGATTGGGGGGGGGGTGGCATATCATAAAAGATCGCAAAATGCATAAATGATCCTTTCCAACTGATTAATATGCCAGACATGCCTCAGTAATGCATTATTACAAGCTTGGTCAAGGTTGTGGTCTATATGATTTAGGACTCCCTATGCATTTTCCACCGCTTACTATAAAGGCTAATGACTTTTAAGAGAAATGATGTGCTCCCTCTGTGGGTGGCTCAATCCCTATGGACTCTACAGTGCTCCATGTCAGAAACGAATATGAGGGCACGTTCATTAGCATGTATAATTGCTCATGATTGGCTGAGCTCCTCTGTGACACGCCACCATGGGCACTTGGAGCGGGTAGCGGGAAATGTCTCAAGATTTACAGTGAAAGACTGAGACTGCGAGAGTTAAGAGATCTCATTTTTCTCAGGCAAGTTATCTTTATTGAATAAAACGTCCTCTATTAAGATGGATTCCACTAGCAGTCTTTTGTTTACACAATAACTGTAAAGGGAGGAAGAATTCGCACATTCTGCACAGGCAATTTATTATTAATAAGCACATCAGTGAGCAAGAAATGACCCAGGGACCAGAACAGTCATGGAAGGAGCATTTATCAAACATATACAAATAACGCACAACACAAGATACACTGCTTCCAATATTAGCAAACAAAAGATAAATGTGTCAGACCGCATAAGGGCTTCTTTTGATATATCATGGCACCTCTGCTGCGTGACCCCACAATCCATCCTTCCAGAGGAAATCTATTGAAGTGTTCCGTCAAAGCAGTCATCAGCATAATCTAAAGATTATGCATTCTGCAAACAGGTTTGTAATGCCACCTAAAAAATTAGTTCGCATTATTAGCCGACGTCTATCGCATACCTGTCTGATAAAAGGACCCAACACGGTACCATGATCAAGAACATCCTGTTCCACAATGAGCCAAACCTTCTCATTATCAGTACGTCTGGATTTTCGTGTTCATTGATCTCCTAATTAACGAGCATAACGGGGAGAGGTGTTCCTACACGTAGGGGTGAGGATAACGAAACGTCTCTGATATCGTCTCTCCTGGGGCAGACATTCTCTGAGTGGAGAGGACAGATGGGATTGACAGCCTTATTAGGGATCGGCACACCGGGCCCTCCATCCCAGACTCGATATTGGATTTCTTGCGGTCCATATCAGCGCAGACACATGTAGATGTAGTAGCTGCATCTACGGGCAGAAATGAAATCAATACCACTAGCTTCTCAACAAGCTTTACTACATTACAGCAGCTGGGGCTACAGGACCATCTGGCCGGCTCTCAAGAGCTCCACAGCCCAGTGTACATCTCTGTCAGTGAAGTCACTCTTATTTGGTTAACACTAATCAACTGCAGCAAAACAGTGCAATTCCTCTCGTAGAGAGCCTTAACTTGATTTTTTTTTCTTTTAAGGGCAGCGGGAACATCTGTCCTGCCCGACGAACTGGGAACAGTGTTGAGGTTCTGGATGAACTGGTGTGGACTGATTGGCTATGACAGATGACATCTAATGTGAGAAGAAGAAGGGTTATTTCATTTTGTGTCCAAACCCAGACTTTTCTCTCATGGCCAATAAGCTTTGTAATATTCACCAATCATAGTCCATAAAGCTGCCATTACGGGAAGCTCTCTCGGACTTCCCAGTGAAATTTATTGATGCTGCTTTATCCAATCTGGCCCTTCGATAGATGGAGTCTGTGCTCTTATTAAAACCTTTCAATTCTACATAAATTTTAAGTGGAACAAATTTATATACATTTAATAACTGACTTTCTGGCTTTGAATGCTTACAGAAATAGGAGGAGACTGTATTAATTTCTACAATTTATTATAATTTTTTGTACAATATATTTTTGTATGTTATCTTTTATGTTTTTGCTGCATCATGTTTTTCATTGTGTTTAACAACCATTTTATGTTTGAAATTTAGCTGAAAAGCCTATAATTTAATGTTTAATGGCAGGTTCCATTGTAACAACTCATATTATAAGTTGTATTTTATATATTTTACACGTAATATGGATATAGATATAGATGATACATATAAGTATAGTTTTATGTTTATATTTTATATATATATTTTAACCCATAAATGTGTTTTTGCCCAATAAATAAATAGACTTATCTGCAAAATGTAAACAGAAAAACATAGAATTTTTTTAATTAGTATCATTATTTATAGAAAACGTTAATAAATAAATCATAATAATTCCCCTCAGAATAACTTAAAGCTGTGTGTGTGTATATATACAAGCTTCATTTTACAGTAATTGAGAATTAGAGGGAAGATTAGCAAGCCTCAACACTTCGCCTTGATATTCTCTCTGAGCGCTGTAATTTGTCACGTTGGGATGTCGGACACTCTCTTACTCACAAAGGGGGGGTTCCCTGCTAATTGAATTTACCGATAAGCCTGGAATTAATTTGACACCGGTGAAATCTGAATACAGCCCTCGTGCCTCCCCTTCGTGATGGGCTGGAGCCCTGTCACGTACACGTACGTACGGACAAACGTTATTGATCCAAATCACTTTGAGTTGAAGTCAACTGAAGTATGGAATCACTAAATTTTATTTACACTCATATTGGAGGAGTTCATCCGCAGCTATCCCGAGCAGATAAAGAATATTATCTTTCATTTAGTTTGACTCCGCCAAGATGAATTTTTGTCTGTTTCCTTCTGAGGGCAAACAAAGCAAATGCCTGGAGTCAACAGTCACGATTGAATTACCTGCCAACTTTAGAGGTCTATTGTCTGGGTAATTTGTCGTCTAAGTGGCAAAATGAAAGCACTCTCCACCGCTTTCTAAGCGCCCGCTGTGATGTCATTCATAGCTGGAGAGTCGATTCGAAATCGGTTGACGCTACACTTTCTACAAAAGAACCCTGTGTTCATTTACTTTCCCTGAGAACATTATATAGGCCAAATATGCAACTAACAGCTTTTTCGGATGATTAGCTCTTTGCCTGTTCAAAAAGAAAAAAAAAAGGTAAATGTGCCAACATGTACAGTGATGAATGTTGCATTTGTATTTTATATATAATAGGCTATATAATATTTTTATGGAAACCTGGATAAATTTTTCTGGATTCTTTGATGAATAGATAGTTGAGTAGAACAACATTAACTTGAAATAGAAATCTTTTCTAACATTTAGCTATTTCTTGATCCTAAATTATACATTCTAAATGTTGCATTCTAATACATTCTAAAAAAAATTTTTTCCGACAATTAGCTGTGTGTTTGTTTAAAAAAATTGCAAATGTCCCTGGCATGCACAGTTATGAACGTTAAACATGCTAAAGATGCAAACAACAGCTTTGTTTTGGTGATTAGCAATGTGTTCTCTACATAAGAGTCAATACTAACTGCGCCAAACATACAGAGAAAAATTATGTAAAAGGAACATGATTTCATCTCGGTTGAGCACCATTGTGCATAAGCGCTATTTTCAGTGGGCTGTGTTATCGCTGGAGCTCTTTAGCAGTCTAAGAGATGCATTTATCTGCTTAATGAACTTTGGGCTCTAACTTAATCCCACTAATGCCTGTGTGAGTCAATTAGCAGCAGTGCATGTGCTGCGCTATTTATGAACCGAAGCGGAGCCTTGTTCTGCTCATCACAGCGCTGTTCTACAAGAACCTCTGCACTAATCTCCTCACTGCTGCCTCTGTGTAAACATGAGGCCCCCTTACAGCCAGACAAGCTCTGACATTATCAGATACACAGTGTCATTGAGCCCTCAACAAGTCCTTAGTGTGTCACATAGACAAATATAGCAGAGTAAAAGAGCATTGTGCCTTCATTTTGCCCCAGCAGCGGCACTTTGCCTTGAGGAAAACGCTGAAAATTAAAATGAATGAATAAATAAATTGGATTAAGTAAAAGGCACAATAGTGTATAAATGGTGAAAAACGGCTCACGTTAAGGGTTGGGAATAAAAAATATACTGGAAATGAATGGCATGGAAAATAATTTGCTGCAAAATAAATACAATGATCAATTTATATAGAATTTTTTATTGACGGTTTAATGTATGTTGACAAACATACAGTACGACCAGTGTCAGATTCGCAAACAAACGACTCTCAAGAGTCGTTTCTTTTAATGACTCCATCAAAATGTTTCATCTAAAGCAGGGGTTTCCTAACTCGGTCCTGGAGGGCTGGTGTCCTGCAGAGTTTAGTTCCAACCCTAATTAAACACACCTGAACCAGCTAATTAAGGTCTTACTAGGCATACTAAAAACTTCCAAGCAGGTGTGTTGAGGCAAGTTGGAGCTAAACTCTGCAGGACTCTGGCCCTCCAGAACCGAGTTTGATCCAAAGGGCTCTCACTCATTTAATAAATCACTCGTTACACAATTACTATCTGACTTCTTATTTTCAGCCATATTGTGCAATCTAAATTATAGCAACTGCATTTGCATATTATTATAAACTCCCCAATTTTTTTTTAAAGAAGTCTCTTATGTTCACCAAAGCGGAGTTTATTTGATCAAAAACAGTAATATTGTGAAATATAATTTTTTTTCTAGTATATTAAAAATGTAATTTATTCCTGTGATGAAAAGCTAACTTTTCAGCAGTTATTACTCCAATCTTCAGTGTCACATGATCCTTCAGAAATCCTTCTAATATGCTGATTTGGTGCAATGTTAAAAAGTACTGTGTTGCTTAATAATTTTGTGGAAGTGTTTTTGTGTGTATATATACTGTATAAGCAAAATCAGAACCAGAAACGTTAATTTCCTCACAATTCCCATCCGCACTAATGTCGTAATCACACCAGAGTAAATCAGAACATAATAAACAAAGTCTCCTGCAAGGTCTTGTTGAAGATGCTGGCACAGTATAATTGTACTTGACGTGGTCTTTTAACCTGTTCAAAATGAGATGGGCAAGACATGTGTCTGAACACCCAACAGGTTCCAGAGGTGCATGTATCTGTCGAAGCCCTCATTTCCCATTCAGAGCAAGGTGCTCAGCCTGGGGTGCGGTGGGGCCTGGAGAGAGAGCGAGGGAGTGAGGGAGAGATGAAGGATGGAACGACTGGGGGAAGGAGAGGAGGGGATAACTGAGAGGCTGATAGAGACAGGCTGACAGGCTCGAATGGCCCATCAATAGATCCAACACACTGGTAATTTGGAGCACATTTAACATACATCAGTTGAGTGGGCGCGGGCTGTATGTGTCTTGTCGGGGACTCAGAGTAAATAACAGTTAAATCTGGTGTCACTGCTGACCTCTATGACCTCAGGAGCAGATGTGGCTCCCTGCACAGATGGGAGAGCAACAGCACGCCGGGTGAACAGGACACACACCACTGCATTACCACTTCACACACTGTCTCTTTCTCAATCTTCCTCATACACACACACATACACACACACACACACACACACACACACACACACTTAGATACCATACTTAGTGCTTCTCAACTGGTTTAGCTTTAAGACCCAGATTTTACACTGGATATCAAGTGGCACAGTATCAAAATTGTTTATCATAAAAAATTAAACAATATTATTTACATTAATTAATATTTACAATATAAGCCTTTATTATTACGAAGGACTGCATTTACTAAAAAAATATGAAACTGATGCACATATTTGATGTCTCCGCAAAACAAAGCAACAAATTCAACAAAGCATAGGAGAAGTATTTTTCTTATTTTGGTATTAAAACTGCATGATTTTACATTAAGTTGCATTCTGTTAATTGTATTAATTAGCATGGTTTTCTTACCCAATAAAACTGACCTGCAGCCTAACGGCTGAAAACTGTTCTTTATAAAACATTTACACTACTGTTCAAAAGTTTTGCCAGTAAAATTTTTTTGAAATAAATTAATACTGTTATTCAGCAAGGATGCTTTAAATTGATCACAAGTTACAGTAAAGACATTCATAATGTAACAAAAATAAATGCATATTTCAAATAAGTGCTGTTCTTTAAAGAATCCAGAACAGCTTCCACAAAATTATTAAGCAGTACAACTGTTTTCAACTGTGATAATAAAATTCAGCTTTGCCATCACATGAAAAAATTAGACTTTAAAATATAAAACAGAAAACAGTTATTTTAATTTGTAATAATGTTTCACAATATTACTGTATTTATGATGAAATTAATGCAGCCTTGGTGAGCATAAGATACTTCTTTCAAAAACTTACAAAAAAATTACAGAACTTTTGATAGTGTACATTATAACAATATGTCATGCCACACTAGGACATTTGTCATTTTTCCTTAACATTTTAACTCTAAAACATTTTTATTTTGCCAGAACATCATTCTAAATCAGAATGTTGTTCGTTAATTACTTGCCTGGCTAAATAAAATTAAAAAAACTCATGCAAAACTAAGCTGTAAAGGCTGCAAAAAAATTTTTTAACTAATGTAAGCATCAAAAATATCAACTTCATTCTTTCATCGGAATTTTCCCATTTTCCTTTGGTAAAAAGACCGGACCGGGGAAATGCCCGGAGTCTGCCTCAGTGACACATCCAGAAGAAAGCTGATCTAAACTACATGTCATGGAAAGGGAAAACAAATGATCTGTGTGCTTTGAAAACTCAGCATAGCACCACAGGGCAAGTCACTGAGCATCCCCGTGCACAAGACAGGCTGGGTACATATATGAAGCACAGCACCTGAGGCTAACCAGTTACTATGCCACTCACTCACCTCTACAAAGGACTCAGGCACACCAGAAGCTCTCATGTGTCATGTCACATTTAGATATGGAGTATACGGTAAAGACTTTGTCAAGTTGCTTTTAAAGGGCATAGAACAGGTTGCATTTGATCCCAAAACGTAGTGTAAATGGGTCCACTTTGTTTAGATGCAATGGGGGTTTGAATCAAACAAATGATTGTTATGAACATTTCTTCATTTTATTCACAAAGCTATATCATGGAAAACCAGATGACCCTTTTTTCTTTATTTCCACTGAAACAAAACTTCTAATTTAGCCTAAAACCAAAACCAAAAATAGCGTTTGGTAATTAAATTGGGTAACAGATAAACTAAACCAGTCATAGTAAAGTATTTAAGCAACAAAACACCTATTGATATTTCAGCTAAACAATTTATATATTGCTATTCAATCTTCTCCATGCTGTGTGCACGAAATACACACTGAAAGAGTCATAATGCGCCAATGGAGAAGAGCAAATAAAACATTAAGCCCTGCATTCCTTTTCATTTAAAATGCAAAAAGGTTAGACAATCAAAGCTATGCTAATTTAAAGATATAAGCTTTAACAGTACATTATTGTTTAATTCAAAGGATCACAGAAGCGTGGAGAATGGTTATGTAAAGCTAAACTACGATTTTTCGGTTCAAGAAATTGACTAGCTTTATGAAAAAGGCCCTTTAAAAATTGTGATTATTTTTGAATAATCCTGGACAAGGTTCACATCTCAATTTCACCTGAGGAAGAGCGTTTATCATCTCCCTCAATACATTTGGCCTGACAAACCAAGAGATGTTCGTCTCAGTGATTTTTTTCCTCAAACTATTGAACTCCTTTTGCAGGCCTCTTGCCCCTAACTCAATTAAAGCAAATTAGACACACTGGATTCTGTATAACCTAACTGTATTACATTGATATAATTTAGCCTCAGTTCCTTGCTTTAAGTGTGTTTGGCTCCCTAATAAAAAATCGTCAGTTAAAATGAATATACAGCTTGTGTAATTAAATTTAATTGGATCTTGTCACTTTTAATCAGTATCGTTTTTGGATCCTTGTTGAGTGTTGCTGCTCTAACGCTGCCCTGGTTTGTTCATTGCTTTATTGCAAGCTGTGCTCTCAACCCATCTGAAACGAAACACATCTAGACCTGATTTGAGCTCAAAGCCTTTGAACCTTGAATGCAGGCACAAGGAATCAGGCTAATTTAATGCTGTTTTTTTTTTTGTTTTTTTAGAAATGCTGCACAAGAGCTTTTTTCCCCTCTGACTGCAGAAAAAGTTCTGTTAGTATTCATTAGGCCTTCATTCTCAGACCGGTCTCTGTGACTTATGTATCGTATTGATCTGATCATATAGGTTAATTATGAACCATAAACACTACAAATATGGATTTTGAGAGCAAATATGGGACTTTAATATTTAAAAAAAAATAAATAAATAAATATATATATATATATATATATATATATATATATATATATATATATATATATATATATATATATATATAAAAAAAAAAAAAAAAATAAATATATATATATATATATATATATATATATATATATATATATATAGTAAATATATATTATATTATATATATATATAGTATAAATCTATTTTCTAAATACATTTTATTGATATTATTGTAAAAGTTTCATCTATATTTGTTTAATGCCTACAGCGTCAGCATTTTGAGGAGTCAGAAATGAAAGAATATTAATTGCGCACTGCACAAAACTCGTAAGAAACAATCAAAGATGGTGGACGAAATAAACATTTTATTTAATACGGAAAAGTATCAATAAACAATCATTATGTGCAAATAAAAATACATAAACCCAATATTTGTGTGCTTTTTTCCCAATTATTGGATTTTTTTGATCATTAGCTAAGCAACATGCTAACATCAGACCCTATGAGTGCTGCCTAAGACTATAGGCCACTCACTAGATTTTAAAACAGAGCTTGTTTTTAACTGCTTGCGTGTTGTTTACAAAGAAAAAACGCTAAATTGCATGGCTAGGAAAAGTGTGGCAGCACAGATGGCTCTGGTGCCACAGCCTATCGGCACATTGAATTGAATGTGCAGCCCATTACCTTGAGCGCAGGGAAATCTTTATTCACCATATCCAGGGCTGCTAAAGTACATTCCCCTTCAATCCATTAAAGTCTTCCATTCCCGTCTCCTCATCACGCCGGCTGCTTAATTTGACAATGACAAAGAGCTACTTGCTGATTTAAAATTTCATAATTTTAATCTGTCAAGTCTGACATTTAATTAGTGGCTTTCTAACCTGTGTCTGCCTCGCTTGTGAAGGGCACCGTTTTTCCTCCGCGCCACACAATCTCGCCTGTGCGAGTGGATTAATATATATGTACATTACCAGCTGCTGCAAAGACAATACACAGAAAGGGGACTATTAGTTCTTAATCTAGACAGATGAGGTTAATAATACTTTTAAAGAGCGGCTCCATTAAGGACTGACTGATTAAGACCTGTGCTAGCTTCTTTATGAGCTGCTGATTGGGACCTGGGCTGAGGCTTTTTGTTCTGTGCCTAGCTGTTTCAAGCAAATCCTTTTTTCTGTTAGCAGTGACAATAAACCCTGACCTAATGAGAATCCGGACAGGCCCCTCTGGGTTTGTCTCTGAAACCGGCCACTACCAACAGCATTGTCACACAAAAGTGATTTGAATACATCTTAAAGGAACAGTTTACCCAAAATAATAAAAAAGAAAACGCTGGCTTTATTTACTCGTTCCAAACATACTATTTTACATATATCTTTAGTGGAACATAAAAGGAAAATCCATACAACTTGTGAAATACGTTCCAAGACATCAGAAGCAATATGTTCGTTTTGTTTAAGGAAAATTATAATTTTTCCTTCCAGGTGCTGAACTTGAGAACCAGATCAGTGAGCTACTCTTGAACTGATTCACTGAAAATATCTGACTCAAAAGAATGATTCATTCAGGAATATGCTACTACTAATCTAATGAACATGTCTAGGGTTTCAGTGAATAACAGCTTCAGATAACAGTCCACAATGCACAGCCATACCCACCACTGAGGTCACAGAGGTCCAGGCCTCTATACTTTTTCTGAGGTGTATATATATAATAAAAGTTGTGAAATATTTAATAATATTAAATCTACTTTAGTGCAGCAAGGATATTGCACAACTGCAAGTAAACAACTTTCTCATGAGCTGAATAACAAACTTTGAGATAAAATGCAAGTAGGTAAACTAAACATACTTGACAGCTGTTTTATGATACGTTTTATGAAATCTTAAATGACCGATCAGGTATGCAAACTACTAAACTTTTGTCTAATGTGACTATTTTGAAAAGAAAGCATATAATTCATGTGATTCATGTAACATCCCAACCTCGGCTGTATGGACTACTCTCTCTCTCTCTTTTTCTTTTTTTTGTTGCTTCAAGCCCACATTTACTCTAATTATAAGAAAAGAGCAACTAGTACAATTCTTCATTTTTTTTTCTTTTCTGTTTCATTGAAGAAAAAAAAAGTCATGCAGGTTTGAAATGGCATGAAAGGGAGTAAATAAAGACAGAATTTCTATTTTTGGGTGAAACATCCTTTAAGAATAGGAATGCTGACATTACAAGGAGTGCAATCGCGGAATGGATCATATTTTCCATGGTTGCCGCTGTCATATATCTAAATGTGAAATGTATCCCATTTGCTGCCACCACTCACTTAAGTAAAAGGGTCTAGCTCGCTTTTACCCTCCAGTATCTTTCTCTCTGAGCTGGTAGCAAGGACAGTTCTCTCTCCTCTTCCATCTCAGGCAGCCTGAAAGTTGTTATTGATTTGCAAATCAATAAGTAATGAGACAGGATGGGGGGCACATGTACAGGAGACAGACAGGTTTGAGGGGAGTGTCAAGTGCGCTGGCGGGACAGGTATCTGTGCCTGTGGGCAGCCTGTTAATGAGTGCCCAAGTGCTACCCTCCACTCTCAGCCAAAAGGCACCATGGTGCAACAGACTATGTTGCTCTGAAAAAAAAAATGTTTTCATTGTTTTATCACTTAACTGTACAAATAAAATGTGCCAAAACACACAATGAAAAAAACCCTAGATCATTAAAGGGTGCAAAACTCTATACGATTTAAACAAGTTATCCACAATGTTATTTTTAAAATGACCACAATCACTCTGGCTGAAGAAGACCCTGAAATCCATTGTCAGCATAGTTCACAGCTGGATTATGTCTTCAATGTGGTTATCACTAAACTCATACTGTAACCATGAAGACAGTACAATCAGACATAAACCAAATATTAAAAAGGTCATACACATCCATATTTTATTACTTCTTAAATTCTCTGGAAAAAGTCAAGAAAATTTCTGACTGACATCACTAAATCCCACCTTGCACTTTGCAGTGATAGTGAGTCATCTACACTAAATTTCCACAAATAAAATAACAGATATGCATTGGAAACATCACTTTTGCTCCCTCAAAAATGATGGTGGCCCACTAGTGGTTGAATGTGTATTTCTAAAATATTAAATAAAGCTACAGGCCATCAAATTCTGTTCAACTGTCTTTGAAAATGCTTAGTTATTAGTACACTCAAATGGTAACATCAACTATAAAATAAGTGCAAATATTTGGCAAATCATGAATATGACTATAAGGATAATACAATCATAACTGGATACATACAGGCCTATCTAACTGATTCAACAACTGATCTGGTGAAAACTGCATTACAAACTATTTTTATTTATTATTTCTTAATTTGAAAAACAATGTTTAGCTATTTCCCATATAATGCACATTTTTTAATTATTAATTTATTTTAATGGCCTAAAACAACCCTGTTTATTTTTAGTGAATGATGCAGCATAACAGAAAGAAAATAAATAATGTATTAAATTTTCTCAGTTTCTAATACAAATTGTAGCACTGATTGCACTCAAGTTCAAACACTGAACCAGGTTACTAAAGTTATTGTAAGAAAAATAAAAATATTTCTTTAATTTGTGGCAAATACAAGTTTCCCAAAAACTACAAATTAATTTTTAGCTAAATACAAAACTACAAATTATATATTCATCTTAATATTGGTTAAATCTGCAACCATATTACCCATTCAGGCATAGTGTTTTTTTATTTATTTGGCTAGTTTGATTTTTATGTTTATTTAATTTTTATTGCTGGAAAAAAAAATCATACGAATCAGGGCTGTAAACTACATTTAAAATTTGATAAACAGGGTTGAAAAATATATGATAATATTTCAGATTTAATGTAATGACATTATTAATCATTCTTATAGAGTAAATTTATTATAATGAATATTCAGTTTGACCTTGTGAAATAGACTACAACTAATTTTTGGTTAAGGTTAAGCATCTACCTTATGGAAAGAAGAAAAATAAATGTTCAGGTTTCATACCATATTAATGGAAAGCACCAAATAATATTTTAATTCAATATTATAAATGTAAGTAATATATCAGATGTTTCTGATGACAAAGTGGTTATATTTTCCCTCATACAGTACATTATTCTTTTTTAAACAAATATATATATATATATGTATATATTCTTCCATTTATAATAAGCAAGCAGGATGGCCCAGCATTAGTTAATTTTAGCAAGGCCCTTTTTCCTTTGTGTGATTTACAGCTTCGCTGCTCTGACTCACTGACCTATCCTTCCAATGCAAGAACACCAAATATATCTTAAAGCTACAGGGAAGACAAAAAGAGAAAAGGGCTTCAGTGCTGGAACAAAGCATAGTTAAACAAGAAAAAGAGTCAATGTTCTCCACATGTGCTGGCAGATTGAGAGCTCAGTGGATGAAAGTATGTGAGTGTTCATAAAAATAGATAACGGGTGAAAAAAGTAAGAGGGGAAAAAAAACCTACCACCTGCTTAAAGGCTGTAAATCACATGGCAGTCTAATTGATAATTGATAACGGGCTAATTTCCTGCAGAGGGGAACTGTAACTCACTCTAGCTCCCTGTAGCCATAATCGACTTCCCAGTCACATCAAGAGTCACAGACTCCCACTGCATCCTATTGTGCCTTATTCGCATGACAAGCAGGTTTAGGAAAGTTTTTGTTCTTTCCAAGATAAATGCGTGCTCGGTACGTGTGTGGATATCTGAAACGCATTGATGTGCCGGGGTTGATACGGCATGTGCGGCAAAATTAAGTGACGTGATTGCTACCGTATTGTTCAACTCTGCCTTCCCAAACGAATTCCTGTAATCTACAACGGATCGTACAAACACGACGCACCCCGTTGTTAATTACTGGGTCTATTATCAATTAATTAACATGATTAAAACGTATAATGGATGATTACCCCTGCACCCCTAAACCTCGGTTGCAACGGTTCTTGATGTCATCGGCGTTAAAGACATGAAAAGAATAGCACATCAAAAGCAGAGGAGGGCAGTCGTGAGGGATTTGCAGGTGTGGATGGTGCTGCGTTGGGAATCACCGGTCCTATAATTCTTCCCATCAGAACGTGGCTGCGCTCACCAGGCCCCTGCTCTGTCACACACCTCTCATTAGACGCACCGGACTGACGCTGGGGGCCCTAATTAGGGGCTGATCTGAAACATACTCATCCACCTTCTCATGCAAAGCAACATTCTTCACTGAAAAAGAGCCAGTCTAGAGGAAACCCAGAAACACAAATGAGCATAAGGGAGCTACGAAAAGCGAAGACATACAGGAACATCTTATGAGTTGCATTGCTTTCCTAAATTTGGAATGATTAACAAGCAGGAAATAACTCCGGTCCATTTAGTGTTACTACAGTGGATAGCTAATTACATAAAATCACAAATAAACTAAAAAATGTCTTCCTGAGCATTGTTAGATGATGGGCTGCATCGAAAATCTTGGGAAATGATAACAAATGCAAATAATCTATTTAAATTTGAGGGGAAAAAAGGTACCTCAGTATTATATGAAAGTAATGTGCTTTTCAAATGTTGCCAAAAATGTCAGGAGAAACTTTTTCGTGAAGCTAAAGTAAATATATATACATAAAAAAATAATAATACTAATAATACATAATAGATTTGTTCTCAGCCCTCACAATTGGAATTTGTTGCTGCTATAATGTAATATTCATCATGCATATTCAAATGTCCAGACAATGCACATTCCTTACTTTACACATTAATATTCTAATATGCAGACAATCTCTTTAATGTGCCTAGGAACAGAGGGAACAATACTCATTTATATTCATTATTTTCAAATAAAGAGGAAATATCAGAGAAAAAAATAATAAAAATCATCTATGAAAATATGTAAACACTCATAAGGACATTACTGAATTGAAGATTTAACTTTTTTAACTAGTCTAAATGTGTTCTTCATGGTGCATAAATTTACTTTGTTGAAAGATAATATTTACTTTATTGCAGAAGCCCTTTATCATTGTGATGTGAGCCTGTGCTTTTACGGGTCAATAAATGCCTTTGGTACAGAATTTCTGAGAGCAGCACTCATTCTGTTGTGCATTGCACTTCCTATTTTTGGCATTGCATCAATATCACACAAAATAAAGGGCAAGCATTTTGCTTAAAGTTTTAAATATCTTTTTTTATTGAAGGTAATAAAAAATTAAAGAAAGTAAACAAAAACATTAGGAAACTAGTACAAACATATTATAGAATATTAGGATGTAAGTCTATGATTTATGTTCATGTGAACTTGAGCGCACACACACACACATGTACACAAACTCCTGTCACCTATTTCACAATTTGCTGGTGTGTGTGTGTGCATGCATGTAAGTGTGCTTATTTAGGGGCGTGGAGTTCACACCCCTTCTCCAGACTCTCTGATTGAATCTGGGACTCCCCGCAGGATTATTAGGATTCTAATTCAATCTGAATTTCAGGAACTTGTTTGCTTGGTTACCTGTCATGTGGCATCAGCTTGTCATATTAGTGCTGATCGTTCCCTGAACCTAATCTACTTTAAACAATTTCATTGGATGGTGGTCTATAAATCATTTCATAATGGGTCTGACATGCCCAAGCTTAGGTAAGTAAACAAATCAGGTTTGTTTTATGTTAGGCAGCAATGAACTTGGCTTATTAACTTCATATTGATTCATGCACACCGCAAGGTCAAAATTTCTCTAGACCCTCATTAATGTAAGTAGAGATCAGCACTTAACAATTTAAATATTTTCAAATGCATGAAATCCAATTTTATCAAGTGGCATGTCCTTGTGGCCTGCTTTTGTAACAGAGAGAACAAAGATTTTACAAAATAAGCTGCTCCCACACAAAAAAGCCATAAAAAACTAATTTCAGACACTTAATTTAAATCTAATAATGTTTAGTTTTTATATCTACTCTATAAAATACTTTAATGCAACTTTGGTTGCTCTCTGAATGTGTTTGGGGTTTCGTTTTCATATAAAAGTGAGTAAACATCAAATCTTTTTTAAATCGTTTCACACTTGCCAGACCAGAAGAAAATGTGTTTTGTTTTGCTGTACAAACAACACATGCAAAACACATGATTATTCATTCACTCCCTGAGACTTGCGAGAAGGCCAGGCTTATGTGTAAAAAGCCAAATATCATTAAACTCATTTAGTTAATTTCACCTCAAATCGTTAAAGATTCATCATTGCGTTGGGGTTATTTACTCTATTAAATGTGAATGAAGGAAATAGCTTTAACAGGAAGAGGGGGAAAACAAGACTTTTATCAACGGCTAGTATTATTTACGTGAGGAAACTGAGTGAAATTAAGGCCACATGAAGATGTATGTATCTCAGCATGGAGGTAAGACAGGCAAAATGATAAAAACGAGCTGTTTGGTCCAGCTCAAATGGATCCAACACTCAGAATTACAAAAACAGGTCTATCATCACTCATGGACATCACACATCATATTTTTGTCAGTGACTGCAGCCCAAACCTCTAGTGCACCTTAACAGAGCTGCTGTACATTGCATATTGGCTGTTGTTCAGATAGATTTAAATCCCACTGCAATAATAATAAAACAACTTCCATACTTCATTCTTTAGTTCGTGCTTGCTTGTCCAGTGCCTTGCTGCCGCAAAACAACAGCAACAGCCCAAGAATCAAGAAAATGTGTCAGAGCTTATGTTAACCTGTTCAATGTAGTGTTATGGGATCTTTTCACAACATTGCTTTGCAAGCAATTTCCTGGAGCTTTGAGCCAAGAGGCTGGATTTGGCTCTATTCAGCGCCACTTTTAAATTAATTTTACATTTGCCAGTAAAGGACAAATTAAAATTATTTCAGCCAGCAGGTAAGCCGTGTGTTTGAGAAGCGCCCTTACTCATTCAAGACTCAACCTTAAAATCCCACCCTGACATCCTATACAACCCCATGCACATGTATATATGCACCTATAGAACACACAAAACCAGTGTTGGGTAAGTTACTTTAAAAAGTAATTAATTACTAATTACATCATCAATATTGTATTTAAATTACTTTTCTTATTACTCTGTCTGAAAATGAATTTAATTACTCAATAAGTAACTTAAATATTCAAACCGTTAATTACTTCATAAAATCCCTATAAACCTTGATGCATAGAAATTAAACTCTTAATTCTTTTAGTTTGAGTTATACATGGACTAGTTTAGCCTTTTAGCTTTAAAACAACTGTAATACTTAAGCATTTAAAAACTGTAACCTTCTTTGGTTAACAAATAGAATTACTCCGCAAAATATCTGAATAACAAAAAAAGCTTAAGAAAAGTTAAAGACGTTTTAAGTAACTTTTATAAAAGTGTCTGGTGTGCATGAGATAAAACTGACATATTTTAAGCTATGTCAGTGCAAGTTTCTTTCAGATAAAACAGCTCAGAAATGTATTTTAGTCTTGTCTGTGAAACCAGGGGTACATTTATTAACTTTTCAAAGCAATGTATCATTTTTCATACACACTGACATACTGTACATGTATACACCATTAGAAATCACAAATACAAATTTTGCCCACTCCTAACAAAAAACAACAACATGATTTTGCACTTTCATTCATGTTTTGTCTGTATTACCACACAGTTCATAAACAACATTCTGATATTTTATAAACTAAATTCGTATTACTTAGAACACTGTAAACATCGACATCTGATAGTAGATTAGTAAACACTGATCTAAACATTCCTAGACTGTAGCATTCCTCATGCTGCAGTGTAAACATTCACATTACTTTATAACTATATCGTATCATATCTCATATTTTTATTATATGATAGCAAAATATTTACATCCTCGTTTCGTACGACATTTGGGGTGCTGTGTGTACATTAATGAGGAAAAAAATTAACTTAAATGATTTTAGCAAATGGCTGCAATATAACAAAGAGTGAAAAATTTAAGGGGGTCTGAATACTTTCCGTACCCACTGTATATATAATATAACATTATATTATATTACACATAAAGTTGCTCCAACTAATGGCTTTTTGGGCCTACCACCAATTTATATAATCTTTTTTCATTTCACATTCACAGCTATCATAGCACATACTAAATGTAACTTATTTAGCATGTATATGAAACAAGTAAGATGTTACTTGTCACTGGCATTAGCACAGTCATTGCTAATAGTGTCAACGTAGTGTTTACCTTCTTGTGGTCTTTGTTCAGCACAATATAACCACAAAAACTTCAACATAACAGAAACTCTTTTAAATGTCAAACATAACAGCATTAAACACAACAGGTCTTTCCCTTCACTAAAAAGCACATCAAATAACACTTAATTTCAACATTTACTTTCCTTATGCAAAGCATGCTGGAAACTAGAAATCCACGACCCAATTTCCAAAGTTAACAAGACAATTTTATTGAGTTACTACAACTTAATTTTTCAAGAAATTCAATTAACACAGAAATGCGAGTTTAAATCACACGCAATATTAAGTTAATGTAATGACCAACATTATTATGTCAACTGCTACCATGCATTTATTTAAATTGGGGGAAAATGTGCTTTGCATCATTTATAGAGGGCATGCTTTTCTTCATCAATTGATCATAATTTGAAAAATTACTGATAAACAGTAAATGTAAACATCCATTTTAAATACAATTCCATAGAAACATTTTACGAGTACAAATACAATAAGAAGTTATAATTATAAATGTAAAAAAATCTATAATAAATTGCATGTCTCATAAACGAGACATGTATGAACTGGCAAGAATGACAATTACTTAAAAATGTAAGCATTATTTCACCACATCCATGGCCTGATTATAATGGAGTTGTGCCAAAGTTGAAGTGCTACAAATGTTTAGTGAATTTGCCCCAGAAAGATCAACACTGTTGGTCTATACTGTAAAGTATAAAAACAAGATGGACTGTGTTCTTATAAGAAGTTAATTTGAACGGAGATAATGAATTGTGAAATGCATAAATTGTGCTCTTGTGCCACACAGCTCTGAATTAAATGACAACAATTTGCAGCTGTTCTGTTCCATGAAAGGAGCAGGTGGCACAGTAAAAAAAAAAGTCTAACCCTTTTTTCTATTTTTCCTGGGGAAAAAACAACAACAACAAGATGTGTTCTTGGCACCTTGTTCACGCCCAAATCACTGCTGACGTACAGAGGGTAATCTGCTCAATTATAGTGCCTGTTGTGCTGCGTCTAGTAGGCCTCCTTTCATTTTTTCCTGAACGTGTTCGCTGTTGACAATACGAGGTAAACAACGATGGCGAGGATGAGGGGAGTCTCAGGAGGCATTGAGTTATATTTTTGTATGGGTAAAATATCTAAAAGCTTAGCTGCTCAAAATTCAACATTTATTGCTAATTATCAGCTTTTTCACAAACTACTTGAGCTCATGCAGCTTCAGTGCTGCAGTCATTAAAGCAAAAATGACATACTGTGCCAATAAATTCTTTCATTTTAAAACTTCAGAAGTGCTTCAGTGACAGATGTATGAAAGTACACAAGTTACACCGTAATTTAAACAAAGCAGATTTTAATGGACATTAAAACAAAGAATACCGTATAACCCCAAACACAGTAACTTCATATTGACACACGGCTAAGCAAAGGCAGAGTACCGTAATTCAATTTGAGCATTCCAAAACAAAGTCAAAGAGCGGTAACTGGTGTTATATGGAGTTCTGTCTGGGTTTCTCATGGGCTTTTGGAAGTTACTGTTAAGACAACCCATTATTTTCTCAAAAAAAAAAAATAACGAAATTGATTCAAGATACTTATCCACATGATAAAGGTCTTGAATGTCCCAAAAATATCAATAACTAATTTTCAACCAAAAACGAAGTTACGGCATTTTTGCCTTTGCACGGCAGAAGTGATCACTCTGTGCTCATGGTTGTGGTCATAAATTAAGTTGCAATGCATTTTATTTCTTCCTTACATATTCAGGACAACATACTCACTTACTGTAGCATAGGCCTACTACGTAGCACACTAAGTAGTACACTTAATGTACATTACTCACCTAAACATTCTTCAAATAAAATCTTTTGGGAATTTAAATACGGAAATAACATTAAAACATTAAACTATAATAACAAAGAAGTGTAATATAATATTGCGGAGTAATAGTATAATAGAGAGCACTAGTTAAAATGCTTAAAAAATGCTTAATATTTTTTGTAAAATAAAAATAACATAAGCTTTTGGTTTGATTAATAACCTAGAAAGATTCTTAAATATTTTCTTGTTCCATTTTATGTATTTACATTTTAAATGTATTTAATCATAAAATGTCAAGATTTTGAAACATTTAAAACAAAGAATTATGACGTAAAATAGAAGTACTATGGGCCCTGGTGAAGAAGTGGGCACCTTAGGGACATACCCGGCCCTCGGGTAAAGGAATGCCCTAACCATGCCTGGAGCGAACTCCAGGCATGAAACAGAGAGTGCCTGAAGGTCCCCGATCCTTTTAAGTGAAGAAATAGCGAGGAGAAAGATAGTCTTGAGCGCGAGCAACTTGACCGACACTTCCTCTAAGGGTTCAAAGGGGGCATTGCATAACCCCTCCAGAACCACAGCCAGGTCCCATGAGGGCACCTTAGTGCGCTGTACCGGCCTCAGCCTCAGGGTGCCACGGAGGAAACGAGTGACAAGTGGGTGTCTTCCCAATGATTGACCACCCAGAAGG
>NW_015505388.1:250079-282276 GCF_001515645.1 Sinocyclocheilus grahami | reverse complement strand
CACGGCCAGGCGAGAGCGGAGCGTGCGCAGCGAGAGCAGCTCGCAATCATGACAGCCAGCCCCCTCGAGAGCTGACCGTGCGTGCTCCGCTCCCAAACAAACGACACACAAATCGTGTGTATCCCCTGCCGTCAGATATCGTGGGCAGGGGGGAACACAGCGTTTGTACTGCCGTTCGCTCGCCATAGACTTTTTCATTGTTTATAGATATATATGAGTGCTTGTGCTTTTTTTCCTGGACAGACAACGGTAAATAGACAGACACATACACAGAGCGCTGCTGAAGATCAGAAGCTGGGTGGCGCCTGGCCGGATGCACCTTTATGCTTTCTGGTGCTTACGTCACCCCACTGGTGACGTCTCGCTGCTCCATTGGACGGATTGGACACGTGCTTCAGAACGCGGTCACGCAGGGGCGTTCCCAAAGCGAAGCGAATCTCGACGCAGCTCGAGTTCCTGAAGGGGAACTATCGATGAGTGACAACTTGTAAATCGAACTTTTATGAAACAACTGAAAATCAAGTGTTTAAAGTGTTAATTTAGTATTAACGTCTTTGAAATAATATGATACTTTGAGAAAGCTTCAACTGAAAACAAGTTCCGATATATTAATTATTAAAACATTTTCATAAATATTTAATAGATTTAACATGCAGTTTTTAGGCTGTAATTAGATAGCTGACACTCTCCAAAATCAGCCATATGTTTGACTGAGGGCTGGGTGATCTACACTTCACACAGCTTCATAAACTGAGGGTACATGAGGAGAAACTGACAACTCTGACATGAGCGAATGTAGTAAGACAGGTGTCAATTCATCCGCAGATCAAGACCACTGACATTAGTCAAAGGGCAATCCCTAAAATTCTCTTTATTTGATGGTGCAATAACCAGATGAAGGTCAGAGTTTACTTTCAGTTATCTGTCAACCTAGGTTACGTGAGTCTTTGTCTACTGATGTGCTGAAATCAGCTCTTTGATGGACATTTCTCCTCTTATTAATGTTTAATGAACTAAAACCTGTGCATTTACTCAGTATATAAGGGATGACAGGGAATATAAATCACAATGACAAAGAAAGACAAAAGGTAAAAATAAATAAATAAGGTGAAACAAAAAGCCTAGAATGTTGTTCAATAATTTTTACTTTCATCAAAGACCACTGTGTGGGAAATCAGAAAAATATTACATCAGGTTTTCCTGTAACAAAAGTAAACCAAAAGTCCACATTGAATATTGAAGATTCAAAATCTACCTTAAACCGCAAAAGAAAAAAAAAAAGGTTTTAAAAAAAATATTTAAATGTAAAACAAAACAAATGCAAAATGAAGAAATATTTCAGATTCTACACTATTTCTATAGCACTCTTTGGATCATTCTGAAATCATGCTGGAGAACATGATCATCAGCTTTTACACAATCTTAAATTACAAAGATGCAAAAGCATTTCACTAGTGAACTCTCTGTGCTTGTACAAATGGATGTGGTCATAATTGTGATTTTAAATTTAGTTTCTGCAATGCATCTTATTTCTGCCTTAAATATTTATGTGTCAGTTCAGGACAACACATCCACTTAACATACAAAGTAGCACACTAAGTAGTACACTTAATGTACATTACCAAAACATATTTCAACTGCTTTCACTGAAACACAACCCTCTGCATTATTCTGTTTAGAGCCATATGTTGCATATTGTATATTAATTGTGTGGCTTTTCATGCATTTTTCCATCATTCTAACACAATTAACTCTCTCATGAGCATAAACTTTGTGGTGAAAGAACAATCTACCATATTACGTCTGCGATTACAATGTCAGACAGATGCATCCTTCAATAATTCAACCAGACAGCTGAAAATCTTTACAAAGAATGCATCTCAACTACCAATATTCTCTGGGAAAAAAAAGAAAACTGCCTGCCAGGAGAGTATTTCATTTCACAACACTCAGCTGTAATTTGCAGAATAATAATAGAATGCACGGTTTATCCGCATGTTTTCTTGAGAGTATGCCATTAGACTTTAATAATTCTCAGTGTACTGTATGCATGAGTTAACCCCTCAGTGTTTAACGCTTCACATTAGTTAGATCAATACTATTGAACGTACTACTTTAATCCCTCATTCAAAAACCATGAGGATGAATTACAGATTCATTACAGAACCATGAGACTATATGAGACGGCCATAACCAGCAAAAAGTACAGCTACTGTAGAGCACTGTGATGCATCATCCAGATGCAACATATAAGATACCAAAAAACAAGCATACGTATATATCTGACGGCCTTCTGCTCGTCCATGGTAGGCCCTGACAGGAGCCAGCTTGTCCGGCCTTCATGTGTTCCTCCCTTGGGATAAAAAAAATCAGCCAATGTAGACAGCCACACAAAGGCCAGAGCTCCATCAGCAGGTGGCTCCACGCAGATAGGCCTGTTAAGGAGGCTTTTTGCGGCAAGCTGAGGCTGTCCTTAGGGGCTCGGGCCTAGCTGGCTGGCTACGGAGAGCAGGGCATGGGGGGCCGCTAATAGCACCTCCTTTCAGCAGCAGGATGGATTACAATGGCCCCTCTCTGGGCTAAAGCAAACACCTATCACAATGGGGTCACAGCAGGCAGATGTCTGCGGTGTGGTTCGATCCTTCACGTTGCCACCCCTCGACCATTTCGTCTCACTCAGACATACACACACAGTAAAAATTACAATCATGTTTGCAGAAAATACACAAAATGAAAAAAAAAAATTATTACTATTTTTTTGTATTTAAGATAGTTGCACAACCAAAAGTTGGGAATAATATTTTAAAGTCATCATATGCTCAACTAAGCTGCATTTATTTGGTCAAAAATAAAATTAAAAAACATAATATTGCTAAATATTACAATTTTATTATTAATTTAATATTATAACTATTTTATATTTGAATACCTTTTTTAAAATGTAATTTATTCTTATAATATTCAGTTATTAGCAATTATTAATTCTTGTTCTTATCGATGTTGAAAATTGTTTTTATTGCTTAATATTTTTGTGGAAACCATGACACATTTTTTAATGATTCTTCGATTAATAAAAAGTTCAAAAGAACAACATTTAAAAATAGTAAAAGCTTCTATAATGCTACGAAAGATTTCTGTCACTTTTGAACAATTTAATGCATCCTTGCTGAATAAAAATAGTATTATTTTTTACTTACCCCAAAACTTTTAAATGATAATGTATCACAGTTTCCACTAAAAATGTATGCAGCACAAATGTTTTCTACATTGATAAAAATAAGAAATGTTACTTGAGCACCAAATCAGCATATTAGAATAACTGATACTGAAAACAGAAGTAATGACTGTTAAAAAAACAAAATCAGTTTTGCCATCAAAGGAATAAATACAATTTTTAAATATATCAAAACAGAAAAACATTTATCATAATATTAATGTTTTTAATCAAATAAATGCAGCCTTAGTGAGCATAATAGACTTTTCAAAAACATTTAAAAATCACAATTATTACAAACTTTTGACTGGTAGTGTATACAATCTGGGATGGCCAAAATTGCTTGCATGCTATTAGATCAAAGGCTATTAGAAAATTAAGTCTAATGAGACGATCATTTCCTTTCACCCCGAAAAACATGCTCACTAATTATCAAATTATAGAAAGCTTCTTTCACGCTCAGGAGAAGACTTTCCTCTCATAAATTGAGCAATGTATCTGGAAGCCAAACTCCGGACTTGGTCTGGCAAAGTTGTGGCAGCCGTTTAGAAAGTGATGGGGGTATTAATCATGTATGAAGTCAGGCCTACTTCTGCTCCCTCCGGGGCCAGGTCTGGCTGCTGCACTCCAGCCCCATCCAGAGCAACAGCGGGCAAGACAGGAAGTACAGGGAACTAAGCAGGCCTCAGCAGGACATCCTTTCTCAGCTCCACTGAGCATCAAAGTGCTCAGCAATATTTCACCTGACACACAACAAGTTGAGTAGAGTCAACCACCTACTACTCTATTATTAGGAGAATAAAATCAGGTAGCATTTAGCATCCAAAAAGGGACAAACTTTACTACCTGAATGGACCTCAGTCAGGGTAGATGGCATATTTAATTTGGTGAGAATGAAAATACATACAACAGAATTAACAAAGCATTTTATGGCTGATAACCAATGAATGGCTGATTTTAAAATTCTACTTTATTTTATCTAAATTAATTAATTAATTAACTACAAATATAACACTAAAAACTCAAATCAATCATTTTAAAAGTAAATTTCAGACATCAAAACATTGTAATGGGTATGGGTAACATGGATATTTATTTTGCTAAATATGACATACTGTATATTGTTATAAAAATCATCTACAAGTAAACGTTAGATGATGGCAATCTAAATGTAAAACAGTGTAAATGAGCATGCATAATTAAATATTCAATATTGACTGACACTAAATAAAAAAATTTAAAAATTAGATTTAAGCCAATAATGCATACAGTACCAAAATAAGGCGTCTCAAATTACGACAACAATACAACCAATTAAACGGACTACACTTCTATCGCTCCCAGCCTTGTTTTGATTCACATCAAATTATATGACATCTATCCTCCTAAGGCCCAAACTGATAATCTGACACAAAAACTGGATAATGCATTATTTGTCATCTCCCTCTTTCCTCTACATTATTATTCTGAACTAAAAGCACACTGTAAAAGCACACAGTTGGCTAATCAAGCACGGTCTGCATGATCTGAGCCACATGCTAATAATTTTGATCACAGCCTTAATATAATCACAGGAGCTACTGACTCTTTTGCTGCATTTGCTAATTTTATGTGTAGTATTCAGGGCCGCTCTCTCACCCCTACTCCAGTTGAACCATAGCTGCACCTACTGGTAAAGCGCAGGCAAAGCCCCCTGTGCAGCTCAACTGGGAACACAGATGAAACAGCACACCACAGCCTGACTATCCGAGTAATACAACCAATTGGTGAACTATTTCGGACTGATCTACATCAAGGTCATAAAAAAGGGCTGTGTGTTTATTTACAGTCCACCTTTCGCTTGAACACATCAAGCTTTCATCTCTGACCAAAGCAGTGGAGATGTCAGTAAGACAGGGTTTTTTTTTTTTAACTCCAGTTCATTTCATCTTCACATCGACTGTGGCTGCATCTTCCATTGCCAGCGGTCCTACACTGTTCTGAGATCAGAGGTTAAAGACAGGTTATTTTCACACTCCCACACCACCCCCTCCATAATTCAGAGGAGCGCAGCAATTTTACAGGTGCAGGATGTCTCTGAAACGACATAACTGCCTGAGCCCGGGCCAATGGGGGCAGAGAAAATAGGAGCTTAATTGTCCCCTGGCACTTCTGAAAGACTACCTAAATGGCACTTTGTTATTGTATCCTTTTCTCCCACAGCTCTCCTCCTCGTACTATTTTCTTAGTCCTAATGGGAGCGGGTCACAAAGTGCAGCACTCTGTCCAGAGACGGTAACTCTGTCTGTCACCGACTTTCATATGGCGGAGAAGAGTAGAAGTTTGAAAAGCTGCCTGACACCTTTGACGTGGGCAGCGGTAATGGGAGCTGATGCCCACTTGTCAGCCGAATGATACGGTAAGTGGAGTTGTCACAGATCAGGTGGGGAGTTTTATGCGAAACGATGCCTTCCATTTACTTGCCGATGACCTTCCGAAGTTCTCTGCCTGCCATGGCCGACTAGATTAAATTTAATATCTCTATGTGGGCTTTTTATCACCTTGGAATTATTCACTTTTCTCACCTCTTTATCACCTCAAAAAGTCCAGGCCTCGTGATGAGCTGAAAGTTTTATAGAACTGTAAGCGCCCATTAACAAATGCGGTGCAAACAGCTGCGTTTTAAGTGAATGCAAAAAACATGCAAAGACAAAGACAGAAGTGGTTGCTTCATGTGCGTTCAGAAGTAAACAAAAGTCTTATTGGTATGCGCCTGTGAGAATCGGGAAGAGTGGCAGCACTGGCCTTGGAAAAGCTTGGAACTTGAGGAAAAAGTCTGTGTAAATTTGCACAGGAGTGTTAAGAAAAATGAAGGGAATTTGTTTTATTTTATTTGGTGGTAACTTTTTGGCCAATTAATTTTTTTTTAAATATAATCATGTAGCATCAGAACACATCCTTATAACGTGAGAAGAATATGCCTACATTTCCTTGTTCTGTTTAACTTGATTCTACTCATGTGTAGCATTTGGACCAATCAGACACACAACTTTTTGTTATATTTAACAAATAATATCGAACTCCCCATCACCTAACCAAATGGCCAATTACGAGGGTCTATGGACCCTTCCCCCGAAATGCACCTAACACCTCAGAAAGGCAGAACAGGCCTCTGGTTCCATGGTAACCAATGCTGATATCACTGGTTTTATGGCCTAAAAGGAATGCAGGGGATAAACTCCCTCATTTTCCTCATAAGAAAGGCACAAATGCACAGGAGAAACTGACTTTTCTACTAATTAATTCATAGGAAAACCTTCTTTGAATGAACACCCATTTTCTTCAGGCCATTGTGTATATTATTGCTGTGTTGTATTTAATCTGTTGTATTATAGACTATTTTTATTCATGCTTACGATAAACCACTCATTCATATAAGTAACTCTACCATGTCTAGTATCTATGAATTCGTCTTCGGATGATCTAACTGAGAGTGCATATTACATGCTGATACCTCTGCAACATATTGATGTTCTAAGAATCGGTACTAATTTGTGCCTCAACACTCCAGCGAATTACATATGCAAAATACCATGTTTCCACACAAAGAGCCATAAACTCCACAGGATCTCAAAACGCCCACTTGGGATTCCGGCTTTTCTCATTGGATAAGCCCATTTTGAGAGGCGGGGATCTTCTCTGACCTTAAAGCTGACACACCATGTGACCCGCTGTTCGGTGGTTCAGTGAGATGCTAAGATGAAGATGTGAGAAACGCTCCATGATACCAAAGCTCGTGCCAGGCTCCGGCCTAGTCCTTTTTATTCATCAAGTGATTCTGACTCAAACTAGCTTTTTCTCATCAACCAACTTCAGCAAGATCTTGGGGCCTTAAGATTGGATCAGGAATCTTTTTCAGACATACGCAAGTATCAGACTTAGTCGATTTAATTGATGCATTAAGTATCAGTTACACCTTTCTACAAGTTGTGTTTGAACTCAGAATCTGACGTATCCCTGAAGGCTTTGATCTGTTGAATATACATGCAAACTGTTCTATAAAATCCATTCTTTATGCCTCTTTCTATGCTGAGTTAAACTTTAACCCTTTCCTATACCAACTGTATGTGTGTGTGTGTGTGTGTGTGTATGTGTATGTTAGACCGGCTTAATGTGTTTATGTAGTATGTTAGACTAGTTTAAGTGTTTATGTAGTTAATAAAACCTTACTTGTATCACACTTGACGTGTTCATTGTTTACTCATAACCGGAGTCAATAATCATGCAGATTTACGTTACAAACTTATAGAATTGTACAGTAAGAAAGTTATTTCCTTTAACCAGGAAATTAACGTTCTTAGAATTGACAAGACGGTTGACCCTGAGTGGTCAGCTAAATATCTACAGTGGATCTAAAATATGAATAGTTAATTATAACTAGTTATGGTTAATTATTCATATTTCCCATGAGCTGATTCGCTACACATGCAAATGTTCCCGGATGATTTTTTAGCAACAGGCGAGCACTTACACAAATGGGTAAACAAACGTAATTACACGTCTGTTGACACTTCTCTAGCATACACATACACATACGTTTACCAGAACCAAGTTAAAACAGGGAAAATATGAAGTCGTCAAATAAAATTAACCCTGTGTGGTTAGACGGATACTCTGCCAAATGAAGCCGGATCCTTTCTGTTTACCAAACATTACAATTACCTCCCGATTCGGCAGGATAGCCATGATGTATGTGCCTGTGAGGCGACTTATTTTTCTGTTATTGCGATTTAATAAATGGCTGATATAAAAAATGTGCACCATTTTGTCTAAATAAATAAACTATAATAATAATAATAATAAGTTTTAAGTGAATTTAGGCATCGCAAAATTATAATGCACAGTAAGAAAAATGGATATGAATTTTGAGATTTGCTACAGATTACATTGAACAAAATTACATTATGTAACTATGAGAGCTTTATGTGATGTAAAGGTAATCTGAATGCAAAAATAGGGGAAATGAGCATGTATGATTCGATCCAATATCGACAGATACAATAAAATAATAAAACAATAAAATAATATTTATTGTGAGTGGGAACAGTTTGTGATTTAATAATCATTGTTATCAGCGTATGACATAAAAGACAATTTATATATCCTTACAGATTTTAATTGATCAGTTTTCACCCCTGTCTTTCTACAAGTGTGAATTGAATCTGCTTAACTAAAAGCATTTAGAACATTTTTGCATGTCACTCCTTAGAATTGAAACACTGATGATGTCTTTATTCAAAATATGAGTCACTCAGAATGATTTACATAGAGGGTTCACACCAGCCGAACAGATGAAGGGCTAAACTTAGCCTGAGAGTCACGGTCGCGCAATGTAAGTTGACACTAAGAGAGCCCCCGTGTCTGCTTTGGCCGCTGAGAATCTTATTGGTGAGACTTTGATGACGTCAGAATCAGCCCCCTTTCACTAGATGTGCAAGTTATTCCATTTTGAGCATGTCGACTGGGAAAACAATTGCTCATGTGTAGTATGTTTGACTAGTTTAAGTGTTTATGTAGTTAATAAAACCTTACTTGTATCACACTTGATGTGTTCATTGTTTACTCATAACCGGAGTCAATAATCATGCGGATTTACGTTACAAACTTATAGAATTGTGCAGTAAGAAGGTTATTTCCTTTAACCAGGAAATTAACGTTCTTAGAATTGACAAGACGGTTGACCCTGAGTGGTCAGCTAAATATCTACAGTGGATCTAAAATATGAATAGTTAATTATAACTAGTTATGGTTAATTATTCATATTTCCCATGAGCTGATTCGCTACACATGCAAATGTTCCCGGATGATTTTTTAGCAACAGGCGAGCACTTACACAAATGGGTAAACAAACGTAATTACACGTCTGTTGACACTTCTCTAGCATACACATACACATACGTTTACCAGAACCAAGTTAAAACAGGGAAAATATGAAGTCGTCAAATAAAATTAACCCTGTGTGGTTAGACGGATACTCTGCCAAATGAAGCCGGATCCTTTCTGTTTACCAAACATTACAATTACCTCCCGATTCGGCAGGATAGCCATGATGTATGTGCCTGTGAGGCGACTTATTTTTCTGTTATTGCGATTTAATAAATGGCTGATATAAAAAATGTGCACCATTTTGTCTAAATAAATAAACTATAATAATAATAATAATAAGTTTTAAGTGAATTTAGGCATCGCAAAATTATAATGCACAGTAAGAAAAATGGATATGAATTTTGAGATTTGCTACAGATTACATTGAACAAAATTACATTATGTAACTATGAGAGCTTTATGTGATGTAAAGGTAATCTGAATGCAAAAATAGGGGAAATGAGCATGTATGATTCGATCCAATATCGACAGATACAATAAAATAATAAAACAATAAAATAATATTTATTGTGAGTGGGAACAGTTTGTGATTTAATAATCATTGTTATCAGCGTATGACATAAAAGACAATTTATATATCCTTACAGATTTTAATTGATCAGTTTTCACCCCTGTCTTTCTACAAGTGTGAATTGAATCTGCTTAACTAAAAGCAGTCATAATAAACATTTTTGCATGTCACTCCTTAGAATTGAAACACTGATGATGTCTTTATTCAAAATATGAGTCACTCAGAATGATTTACATAGAGGGTTCACACCAGCCGAACAGATGAAGGGCTAAACTTAGCCTGAGAGTCACGGTCGCGCAATGTAAGTTGACACTAAGAGAGCCCCCGTGTCTGCTTTGGCCGCTGAGAATCTTATTGGTGAGACTTTGATGACGTCAGAATCAGCCCCCTTTCACTAGATGTGCAAGTTATTCCATTTTGAGCATGTCGACTGGGAAAACAATTGCTCATGACTGATTTTCCCTTCTACCCTATAATCATCCCCATGTGGACAGCGTGCCTTTCAACAAGCAGCAAATCTCCATGCGTTCTCCTCTCAAGCTGATTAAAGCACCAGCCCTCACCTGCTCTTCATTACTGCAGACAGGAAAAGCTAAAGTGAAATAAGTTAGCACCTGTATGTTCCAATTCGGCATGTTTTCTGCATGTATATATAATTTTTGAGAGTATTGAGCTGACAGTCTTATAAATGATGGGGTTAGAGGCTGTTTGTGCCTGGGTACTTGTAGGCTGTGCCCTGGGACTGAGTTAGGGAGGGGAGACCTGAGCTGGAAATAGAACAGATACTTCCTGTGTAGCATGGGCTACAAGGATGAATTATGGGCCAAGAAGGAAACAGGTTATTTGTAACACTGAAAGAATAGGCAATACATTCAAAATAATAAAATAACAGCTAAGGTCTACTGTTTGCTAAATACTCACTATGCATAAGTTTAAATAGTGGCCTAATCTAATTGTGGTAAAAATAGATTAGATAATAAAGTTATAGGACTCTATATTGGCGAAACTGCAGGGTAAAAAGATGTACGATGTAACAATGTTTGTGTTGCACTCAGGTGACCGATCCCAGTTTCAAATGGAGCCCATTAACACGCACGGCTCTGAGCAACATTTAACCAATTTGGCAAATTATCTTCAGGGCTGTTTTATAAGTTGTCCTCATTATATGCTAGGGCAGAGAGAGTCAAAGTGTGCAAGTTCCTGTGCCCATTTCCATGCATTATAGCCCTGCGTTCCCAGCACCGAACAGAGGAAGCACCTGTTAGGATCCCCCCAGCCACTTTCCACCCAGCAGACCACTTTCAGCACTCAACCGCCTCACAAACAGGTGGTTTTCTTCAAATCTCACTCTTTTACTCAATGAAAGGGTGAAGTTGGTGCACTGTTGGACACGAGGAACCCCTGTTAAGGCCCTGGGAGAGCACTTCTCAACATGTGTTTAATACAATCACAGGTTATTTACTCCTCTGTGAGATACAGTTGTTCTGCTGGGTCCAACTCTAAACAAATTTGGGGGAAGAGGAGCCTTTAAAAGAGATGTCTGTTTCGTCAACAGAGGGGTTAAAGTTAATTTGATCGGGCATGTGTACACTCCGTAAAAAAGGGGAAACATCTGCATTCAGTGGCATGGCCCCATTTGTTGCAATTTTGGGTCTCATTTCCATTTGCAGGAAAGATAACTGCTTGCATATGGAAGCAATAGATAGAAGAGGTCAATGCAATTTCTTGCACTTGAGGGAAAAATCCTTATGTAGTAATCTTAGTTGGCGGAAGACGAAACAAAAACATGGGTTTGGGTAGGCATTTCTTGCAGTAATGGGCTTACCATCAGAGTCTAACCAGATCTAGTTACTGCCCTTATCACTGATTGGCTAGGATGACATGATGTTTCAGAGAATGAAGATTGAGAGTGAAATTCTGCTCAAAGGTTGATACACAGCCACAAGATGTGTACAGGATCTGTATAAAAATCTGTAGATGACTATCAATTTCATCCCTGAAGTCTCCTAGTGGAAATGAGAGCAGCATGTAGCAACATATAAAACTGTTTCTTCACTTTTCTTTAAATTTTTTTCTGACATGGTGCTAGTAAAAAATAACTGAACAATAGATTAAATAATCTCAATTATGCACACACACAAAAAGTTACAAGCAAGTTAAAAGTAATTGTTAAAAAAGTAGAATGAATTATAAATAAAAAGAAATGTGAAGGAAATTCTAGGTCTAGCTAATTCTAGTTGGGAAATAATAATAACATTTTAAAATATGCACTCTTATTTGTATGTCCAATATCTCGAAAATGCAAAACATTTCATGTCTTGTCACATTCGGTTATAGGAATTACACAAATCGGGTATTTTCAATTTAAAACTGCGAAATTTGAGAAAAAAAATATTTGTAAAATATTAGTTTTGCTACTTCAAATGTTAAATTTGACACTTCACACTGGAATTTGCACTCTGCTTCTGTGAACAGTAAATCACACCTACTTTGATTTTATTAGCCATCTCAATTATTTTGTCATTAGCGAGCGTTGTTAGACCACTGAGACAGACCAGCCTAAAAAAATTTTGTCATACTAACAACAAACAAAGAAAGCATTGCGAAATGGAGTGACGCACAGCAGTGTAAGAATTTCAAATATTGGAGGAGGGACAATTATTGGGGAGGACTTGTCTGCTTAAAAATGGTTGAACAATGCTAAACTGTAAAATGCGCAACTGCCCAAAAATTTTCAACAGCACTAATGCAAAACTGCAAAAAAACACAAAAAACAAAACAAAAGAAGTCGTCATTACACAACACTTAATTGCAAAAAATTAAAAAAAATTAAATGTTGAATGACACTCAACACAACGAAAAAATAAATAAAAATAGTTAGGCAACAATATAAAGCAAAACTTAATGTACACGGAAGGCTACCAATAGCAACTCAGCAGAAAGATTCTGAAATAAAAAAATAACTTTACAGATAATTAGAATTGCAATTATGGCAAATACTTTGACCTCAAAGAAACCGTCATTAGGAGAAGTTAAACCTCCAGCTTAAAACTGATATCAAAGTCACTGGAGAGTAATTACGCATGTAGGCTGCCTAGTTAGAGGATTTTTTCCCAACATAATGCCAGGACTTTTGAGGGAAATCTAATTGAGCGTTTCTTTGTGTGATTATTTATGATCAGAAAGCAGCAGAAAATCTAGAGAAGGTTTTCTAGGGTCTGATGTGAATGATTAAGTGAGTGATCTTTTTGGATTAATTATGACCATGCATAATAAGCGTCTCTTCATTTGGGAGGGCCCTATTATAAGAATGTTCTTGGAACATTAAAAATGGCTTTGAATCAAAATTGCATTCTGAAACACGGGTTAGGATAATGAACTGGGTCTGGGAATAAAGGCCCCTTTGCTAAGTTATGCATTACAAGACGAAAACCCAATGTGGCAACAATTCTGGCTCTCTTCCTGGGTATTTATTACAAGAAGATTCACCACTCACATACTCTAAAATAATTCCAGTTCTTCACTCCTTTAGAGATGGATTATGATGGAAACAATGTATTTCAGTGCTACAATTAGCTGGAGCTTTTTATGGGAAAGATAAATGCACTTTTTCCCTGCCAGCTTTCAGATGGCCCTTATTCCTCCCCGAGTAGAGGTCAGGCTCTTATTTCCTGTAGCTGGGTTAAGTCATAGGCTGAGCGCCTCAGCGCTCCCTTGGGAGTCCGACCGGCCCTCCAGGACTGCCCAGCAAGTATCCCAGCACCGACACCACCCAGAGGTGGAAGACCAGTTAGCGCCAATCCCATAATAGGCACACTGTGCAAAGACAGAACTCATTAGCCCCAATCTGTGAATGTGTTTAATAGATACCCTGGGCTCTCCTTCCTCTCATAATGACTCATTAATTAAGTGTTTGTGTATCTAGAGGAATTAGGCAGACTGCAGTCATGAATCTCAAGAACTATCAGTCTTGTACTTTGCATCTTAAAAAAAAAAGAACCCACAAGAGAACAATTTTCCAACAAGCTTACTTCACCCAATTTTAAAAATACACACCTCATACACTTTGAAAACCCTGTGGACTTCATCACTATGGTGTTTCCAATGTGCCATATTATTATCTATCTGGCTTGAAATTGAGAACATACCTTCTATTAAGAAGCATCTATGTTTTTGGGACCTAAATGGAGTCTCTACATTCCTCATGAAACTTTCCCTTCTTCAGCTGGTATATATTGGCTGACATTTCTCTATTTATAGAGCCAAATACATAAAATATAGACTATGTGCATAAAGAGAGCATCTGACATATATACAGCATCTGACCAGTCAGATTAATGTTCTCTTCATTTTGGGAGGATTAGAAAGATAGTTAGGAATATTAAAAATGGATTTGAATTAAAAAAAAAAAAAAAATTTTTAAAAAGCTTTTATCCAACAAAATCATTCTGTCATGATGTTCTACATTACATATACAGTAAGCAAAAAGCACAAATATATCTCAATATGAGCACAGGATAAATGTTAGCGACGTTTCCAACTTGCAACCATTACAGAACAGACTACACTTAATGCCAGCACGAGCTGAAAATTCTGGCGTGGGTAACAGCAATTATGGAGCATAATCAAATATCACTGCTATAATTCATGATTTATGGTCTGTTTTCACATTAAACATGTTACGTGTACAATGACACCAATGCGCCTTATTGCCAAATACCTGCCTGGTAACAATAAAAGGAGTGTTCCATTTTTCCGCCTCAAAGGTTGCAGTCTGCTGCAGGGACAAAAATGTAATTAAAAAACAACAACACAATAATAATACTTTACACACAATAATGGGAAAAACGCATTAGGCTCTCATGTCTGTTGCTGCATTTTTATGTTTGTGACTGTGCTCTAGAGGGGGAAAAAACAGAGCTCCACTTCCTCCATGTTATTACCTATCAAAAGAGTTTTTATGAAGTTCTTTACAAAGCATTTGACATTGGCGAAACATGTTTAATAGCTTGCTAAGTCAAGGCATGGCCCCATAAGTCTCATATAATCCTTTCAAAATGTGGTGGAATGTGAAACATGTGCTTTGATGCCGCTATTCTTTTTATTGCTAGTTTGTGTTCAGTAAAGACTTTGATTGCCTGGATCTGGAAGTCTCGCAAGATCTAATAAAATCTCAAATCAACAAGGAGGATCAAATATGCATTATTGAGAAAACAGAATGTCATAAAGGAAAACTGCATTTCAAATAGAAATAAAAGCATGATTATAGGAATATCATTTCAGTGATGCAACAAAGCACCTACACTGTAAAAAATAAGTGTAATTTTAACTGTAGAATTTTGTAAAAAAGCTACGGAAAAAAAACTGTTAATAGGTTAACAGTAAGTTCCCGTACTATATACAGGGAAAAACTGTAAAATATCTAACCAGACATTTCATGTAATTTTACAGTAAAATGCTGTTAATTGTACAGTTTTTAGAAGTATAAATAACAAATCAATGTATAATTTACAGTCATAAACTGTAAACTGATATTCCCAGAATTCCCTGCATGACACTCCACATTTGAAAGTATTTTGTTTAAATAATCATGTTTTTTTAATAGTTTTTGTTATTAGCTATGTATATTTGGGCTTTATGTTACATCTTCTGTTGTTTAATGAAAGTTTAATGCATTATTTAAGTATCATGGGCCTAATGGGGAAATTATTTATGAACAATTTGCAGTGCACCTGAAAATACCTCCAGTGAAATTATGTTTGGCAACCTGAACTGCTTTGAAGTCAATGGAGTGGCAATAAAAATTAGCCCTTCATTAAAGAACTGCACCCTTCAAATGGAACTGGCCAATGCTCAGAGGGCCGGGAACAGCAATGCAGAGGCAGCCCTCAGCAGCAGGGCACACATGTTAGCAATTTGCCTGATTCTCGGCTGTTTTTATGATTTTCTCCCAAAAATTTCTCTCCGCTGCACTCCTTTTATGTCGCATTTAGGAAATTAACACTAACTGACAAATTACTTTATAAATAAAGGAGTATAACTTTAGAACTCTGAAACCAGGACTTGCCCCAGGCGGGTGCTGCTTGAAGAGCAACAAAGGGATCCTTGATAGCTGTTTAGATATGCCAGCCCAGAGCCAGGCTTTATTTTATCAAGTGCACATAATTTTTCAATTGAATTTAATGTAAGGCATTCATTTCCCCAGTGTGCAGCACTTGTGCTACATGTCCACACTAACTTGAAAACGGCTGGACCTAACGGCAGACTTAAAGAAGGCCTTCAAAAAAAGGCAGGGGTCATTTATAAAGTGCTCTGGGTTTTGGCCAAGAACTAACAATTGTCATTCCAAAAAAAAAAAAAAAAAACCGGCAGGGATACTAAAATCAACCAGTGAGATCTACAGAAACCAGACGCTCAAGAACGCTGAGGGACTGTTATCTGGAGCGATGTATGCTAATTACATAATCACTTACATTTGTAAATTGTATTATTGCTAAAGAAATTACTGTACTGATTAAATTACTGATATTTATCTCCTAATAGCGCTGATTAATGCTGATGATAATCTGTCATCGTGAAAGCTTATTTTAGCCACATCAATCTTTCAGAACAATAAACATCTAACGTGAAAGCAAACTTTTGTCTGTTTAGGAGCCAGATGGTGTGCTTAAACAGAGGAATGTACTATGTTCTGAACAGAGCGAATACAATTTTGATGATGGGAACCAAAACTGTTGCTTTTTTTAATTGAGTTGTTTTGCCCCATAACCTTTCATCAGGCACATACATCAAACTACAGATGAGAACAAAGATCGCTTTGTCTTTGGTTATAATCTATCTTTAGACTTTCATTTACATTTGTTCAGTTGACAAAAACAGCTATGCTTCCAACAAAGATGCAAATTAAATTTATGCAAAAGCAATTTCCAAATAAAACAGAGTATGCAGTCTTTTTGTTCAAGACAACAAAATTGCAGCAAAATAGAAATGGAAGTCACTGGCACTGGTAAAGCCATTTTTTAAATACATGCAATTACTTCAGAATTACAGTAACATTGCAGATGTTATGCAACAATAATGGTCAGATTATATTTTCTTCTCTGAACAAATTATTCAATCACACGGAATGCACATCTTGGAATTTATTTCAGTTTATAAGTATATAAAAATGTGTTACATACATATATATATATATGTATGTGTGTGTGTATTTTATTTTTTTTGGCCAATTTGATCTACATTCTTAGTTTTTCCATTCAGCATTTTTGTCTGATATCCCAAATAAGGGAAACATATGTGGCATGAAAACTCTTAAACTGATAAAAATTTATTATCTTCAATACAACGTAAATGGAAGTATCTGCCAAATGCATAAATGTAAATTAATAGAAACTCATTTCCCCAAAGAAACAGCAATTGGTCCAGGAGTGTGGAAAGCTTTATAAAAGCTTAATGTGTTTTTATGGTTGTACATTCATTGTAAGTACTCTAATATTCAATTAAATTCAATTCAAGTTTATTTGTATAGCGCTTTTCATGATACAAATCGTTGCAAAGCAACTTTACAGCAAATTAAGTTTCTACAATATTTAGTGGTAGCTTATCAGTGGTGACTGTCAGTAATATGCTATTAAAACAATACAAAGGCATTCATAATAGTGCAGTGCAGGTTTTACAAAATCTATGAAAGAATAAAAAAACTTTTGTTTCTAAATATTTGGTATCCTGGTCAAATAAATGTGGAGGAAAGTACATTTAGGACGTTCACCCAAATCAGTGTTTGCTGAACGCTCGTCAGAATTCCCTCTAAAGCCTGATGCTCTTTCTAAAACACTTTGAAGGCAATAAAAAAGTCTGAAGTCTGTGAAGCTATTCTCCCATGTTGGCCCTACATGCTGCTGGTATAAATTATGCATCAGACATATGTATATGTATTGACTTTAATAAGAGAAATTTTATACATGCCAGCTATTGTACCTGCGCTATAATCACTTGGGGGTATCGGCACACAAAGTGCACGCTTCTTCATTCACACCGGCACTGACTCAGGGTAAGCCTAGGGAAATTAATCACAAAGAACCTAATTAAAATAATAATAAAGTATACTCTTGTTTGGAGCTCAGGTGCAACAGATACCGCCATAGAGCTGCATTTGATTTGCTAGTGGAGATATTTTGTGAGGACTTTTGAGATTTGTTCGCTCGAGCTACAGATCCCACCTCACCCTCGCTCCCTAATCAGGACGGCATTGACAGCCCGCACTTGCTTCTTATCATCGTCGTGACACTCCATTGCACTTTTGTGTGGAAAACTCTATGAAGGTGGGAGGTGGTGGGGGTTAAACAGAACTCCTCAAGGACCAAACTCAAGGGCTGAATATAGAACAGCTGAAAAAGAAAAGCTACAGCGCAAAGTCTTTCCAGGCTCACTGAGAATGCCACTATATCACATGATTTCACATGGCAGGTTCATGGTTCAAAGTCTGACGTTTACAGCTCGGCTCTCTGTTGCATACATGTGTTGTCTGAAGTAGCAATGAAAGAAATGTGTGTGAGATGTCTTGCTGTAACCCACTTGGCCAAATGGCAGAGAAGGGAACCATTCAAGACAAGGCTCTCTAGGCTACAGTCTGCAGGCCACCCTCTAGAGGAGGAATGTAAAACACCTGTTGAAAGTAAAGCCTCGATGGCACACACTGTCAAAACCCAATAACTCTGAGTGACTTAAACTAAGCTCTGGCCATGTGGTGACGTCTTTCTTGGGAGGTATTTCCAGAGGAGATCTAAGGAGGGGGGGAAAAAAGATCTGCTCACTCTTTGTGCTGAGTCTACTAGACTTTTCATCAACTTTTGCCATCTGACGACGATGGTAGTTCAAATGGTAGTTTGCAAATATGATTTCATTCCACAAATCCAGCTAAAATTACGTAGAATAAGTTTTCCCTGAAATGAAGCACAGCAAGCTGACAGTGATCAAATGTAACTGACATGACAGGAATATTATACAAGATAAATCAATGCTAATAGCTGCATGTAGGTGAACGCCACATAATCCATTAATCATCCGAGCGCTTAAGCAAAGTGTGAGGACACACAGGTTGATGGAGCGAAGGCTGCGACCACAAGCTTAGGCACCAAAATGCTTGCTTTTGCTCGATGAAAGATACATCTTAAACAAGGGGCAGCTCTTAAAATCTGTCTGTTAATTGAAGAGAAGTCAGAAAACCACAGCTAGCCTGAAAAGAACTGAAGGACAACTCGCAGCAAGGGGAGCAGCAATCCTCTCAACAGCCTAACAATGTGATGAGTGAAGTCAAATCTTTTGAACCAGTGCTCATGAGAGGTCACAATACATGAAACAAGGCCTCAGCATTAACTGCAGAGGAGGTCGTGATGTGTAGAGCAAATGAGTAAAGTGGGAGCCGTGCCATTGCACAGCTTAATTGAGCAAACAGCTGTGAAATGACATCAGCCAAGTGCGCTACACTTTCACTCTGCAACAATTTCGCTCTTAAAAGGTTCCATCAGTACCTCGACAGAATGCCGTGGTCCGGTACTTTTAATCTTCTCTGTTTTGCAGGCCACCAGCTGGTGGGGTTCAGAGCAAAAGTGTTCTGGTGTGGGTCACTGGTGTGGAGCTGCCATAAGCGAGTCATTGTGCTGCCTCCTGTCAGTCACACTAAAGAGTTCATTACATTCCACTGATGTGAAAGCACCAACAAGCATATCTGCTCAAAACACCTCCCAGAAATTTATGGATCAAATGTGTGGGAAAAGCCTCTAATGAGAGCATCGCGACTACTTATTCAGCCATGTACAGGTCACATAGGTTTTGTCTGAGTTGCCCTTCGCATGTCATTAGCTACTTGTGGAGGATCACTTTGGAAATGTTGCTGTGAAGTTTCAGGTAGATTAGATTCAGGTGGATTTTCATGTGCTAAGTTTCAAAATCGACTTTTAAACATGTTCTGTGGAGCAGCTGTGATTTAGCACTTAGGCTAATAACTGCATAAAACACTCTTACCCCCATTTTCCATCCAAGTATCTGTCCAATGTGACATCAAGGGACCAATTGAATACGAAACCACTTTACACAGCTCTGAAGAATGCAGCAATGACACCCCCCCCCCCAAAAAAAACACTGGCTAGAGCGAACAAATCTGCACTGGTACAAAGGAATGGACGGGGGAAATCAAAACAGTGCTACAATGGAGCTTAGTATGTTCTTATTACATCAAGTAGCACAGCAGCTGCTAAGAGCTTAAAAAATATATTATTTGAACAGACTGGGTGTGGGCTTTGGAGTTTAGTGTGAAACATGTGAAAACACAGAAAGGCTGCATTTAAATCATCTAGGTAACGCATCCTTCAAGAATCCCTTGAATGTCTTTCCTATCTCAACGCAATGAACGGTTTAATTTCTCAAGCATAGAAGGAAGAACAACTTTGAGATAGCTTAGAGGATTTTAAAGTGCTCTGCAGTGCTCATACAGCTCACCAAAAGGTTTATGGATAACAACATAAACAATGCTTTATTTATGAAGCAACTGACTCTGCTATGATTGCTCAAGTTTCCTGCTCTTCAGCTGTCCTCAGTAATCAAACCCCTGCCTACTAACACAAAATTCTGCTGCTGTCACCATGTCAAGATGAACGTCTGTTCGCCTCTTCCTCCAAGACAATATTTAATTCATATTTGTCCATGCGATTTCATTTCTGATGAAAGGCACTGAGATTGAGGGTAACCTTTTTCTCCCCTCCATCTTAGAAAAGATGGGATGGAAAAAGCAAGGTCGCAGACGGGCTTAATTTCGAGCTGATAATTTAGCAAAGGGTCTCCACTGTATCACTTTGATCTTGCCAAAGTTTTGGAAATTTCAATCTTGAGCCAACTACTGGACAACTATAGCCCTGCTTCATTAGCAGACCTTTAAATGGTTCACAACAATTAAGGCTGTCAAGCCGCTGTTCTCTGCCCAGGAGTAAACCTTGACTAATGATTTGCTAAAAAGTCCTGACAGTCTGTTACAGTCAGCGGTAATTGAATTTAAGCGCTAACAAGCCTTTGAACAAGTGAAAGAAATATTTTATAAGCTTGATGCAATTTGGTGGAGCAGATAATGAATTGTAATGAATATTCCCCTCTGATTTTTTCCAAGTAATTGTCGTTTTTTCTAAACGTAATAGTAACAAGCAGGGAAACAAATCCAGACAAAGATGGAGAGCAATCAGACTTCAATATCTTTCTCTCAGTGCCTCGCTTTCTTGTTCTTTTCTTTTTTTTGGCTTTTGTCTTGGTTATAGACAGACACTGTTTCCCGCTATTTTGTATTCTTTTGCGTTCACCACCAATAGTTTCCCAGCTATTTTAACGAGCTTGATGTGTCACAAGAATGCGTGCCCAGTTCACTATGTGCAGAAGAAAAGCTATGACAACTATGCTGTTAATGTTGCGCTTTCGAGCCTGCACATAACCTCCTAACACAACTCTGATAAGGATAAGTGGGAAATAAGCAACTAACCTATGCTAAAGTTTTGTTTCAGGCCAAATGTGGATTAATTAATCAGTAAGCGCAAACATGCATAGATTAAACTGTTTTTAAAATGGACCAAAATAAGTACATTAATAGGCGGCCTCATTAAGAAATAAACACACATATCTATGTGTGCAGAAACTAGCCTCTATGAATACTTCAGACATTAAAAGACCGCAAGTGTTGTGTTGTTCACTGTTGTTTATAGAGTTCTTCTGGTTTGAAACTCTGAGAAATGAGGGAAAGATGTTTTGCACACTCTTTTCCCTCAATGTAGTCAATTTGCCAAAAGGAAATTTGACATCAAACGACAACATCGTCTTAGAAGGTCCACTTATGCAGTAACTCAGATCACTGAAAGTGTCACAAGCTCAGTAAATTAGCACAGAAAATGATGAATTGGATAAAATTGCGTCAGAAAAAACAATCAAATATTAAAAGAAGATACACTTTTCACTTTGACATCAAGGAGACACTAAGTAATCACCAGCAAGAGCCACATCATTTCCTCCATTTAGTGTAAAAGTAATAAAAGGCTTGTCAAAATCCCTAGTGTGATACAAGACCCCGCCGGTTCATTATGCACTGGACTCCATACTTTCTTTTGGACTAATAGGGACAATATTTAGGCAAATAAGGTCATTATGATAATAAGAGTGCTGATAATAAGTTGCAGTTTGCTTATTTGTTTTGCTCAGGCTGTAACTGCCATGATGAACAAAAGGAGGCCAATTAGATTGTAGTCTTTCGCCGAATTGGATTTCAGAAAAACAGGGCCATACACTTTGAATTTATCAGGGATGAATGGAAAATGTGATTAAAATTTCAGAGTAAAGCCCTCGTTGGAGCATATAAGTTTACGTATAAGGGCATGGCGCTCTGTAGCTGTAATTACCTGAGAGAATTTGATTCCTCTTAAGTGGGTTACCAATGGATTTGGAAGCATTCGCGGAGCGTTAAAGGTTTGGGTGACTTATTGTATTTTATTGTACAATGCTGCAATAAACCCACTAATTGTGTTAAGTGCCAGAGCAGGAACATTTCTCAAAATTGTTTCTAATATGATATTATCAGTTAATTCTGAGCTATTTTCAACTGAACTTGTTTACTTGCTTACATGCAACTTAAATGTATGCATAACAGAGAACATGTTAGCACAGAGAAATATTTGTAACTACAAGGCCTGATCTAGACAATACACAGCATGGAAATTCATCATACAGTAGCTTTGGCAACATCTTTGGGGTACAAAATAAATTGATGTGACTAGAATTTCCAGTTTACCCATGACAGTCCCGGGTTCCCAACAACTCACTAATACATTCTGGTTTAAGCTGTTAGTTACTCACGTAAAAATGAAATATCATTAGTGTTTCTCAAACTACCATCTCTGAATGTGGTTCTCAATAAGGGATGACACTGGAGAAAAAGAAAGCTGTTTCTCTGTAATTTTCTTGCTAGTTAGCAAAGCTGGAAACATGACAACACGAAAATAGACTTTTAATGTATCAAAACATAATGTGATTGATGTTATTAATATAAACATCTATTAGGGCTCAAACGTTCATTGCAAGTTTCAAATGACAAGTGTGACGATCACAGCCATTTAGAAGATATTTGATGTTAAACAGTTATGAGGTTATATTTTAGACCAATCATATTACACAGTGAGAGTATTTTGCTTATCACTTGGTTTACGTTGTGTTGTCTTACATTAAAGGGGTCATATGATGCTTTTTTTAAAGATCATTACTTGGTGTAACAGAATATGTTGACATGCTTTAATGTTCAAAAAACACATTATTTTTCAAATACTGTACATTATTGTAGGTCCTCTATGCCCCACCTCTCTCAAACGCTTCGTTTTCTACAAAGTCCCTCCTTCCAACATGCACTGATTGGCCAGCTGACCCAGTGCATTGTGATTGGCCGAACACCGCAAGCACTCATTGGAAATGTAACGCCCCTTACCATAATCACGAGCTTCAGCTTTCAAAATAAATGTAAAGACAGAGACCGAAAGGGGAAGAGAGTCGCGTGACAGACACAGTGATGAACCTGGTATGTGTTTGCAGTACACAAGCCACGGTTAAGACAGCTGACTCCACTGTGACTTAACCCTGTCTCTCTCTCTCTCTCGCTCTCTCTCTCTCAATAGCAAATACTTAAACTAATAACAAAACAGTAGCTGATTCTGAAGCACTAGATTGTCATAGCAAAGTCAATATTACCTTCTCTCCTAGGTTCACGAAACGGTCGTCCATCAAATGCATTGCTGTTCTGCTGTAAGTAATCTTAAAGATTCCTAAATGCATCTACTTCCGGAAGGCCAAATAAAGTGCTTTTGCATTCGCCTAGAAACACACAGCGTCTCCCTGACATGGCTGCTTCAACACTAACTGCGGTTACTGAAACCACGCCTTCTTTCTTTGCGTGCACATTTGGGCGGCATTATGCTAATATTTCCACATAGTGAGGTAGATATGTGGGGGCGTGTTAGAACAAGCTGTTTTAGGGGGGCGTGGCAGAGTCTTAACTTTGATAAAGAATGTCTCTTTGGTTTTGAGACTTTAGTCTTTGCAACTTCAGGGATCTTATCTATGCACAATAAGCTTGTAACACTCCAAAGAGAAAGGAAAACTTGAAATCACATCATATGACCCCTTTAAGTACCCCTATATATCGTAACACTGCACAATAGAAACAAATAAAATCAAAGCAATAAACAAAATACAGTGCCCATTCACTTTTTCAGAAACAAAATCCAAGATGAACATGAAACAGACACAGGTTTTAAGGCATGGTGTGAAGGTTAGTTTTTTTTTTTTACAGGGATACCGTTCATGTCTCAGTTTGAGACATAATTATATAAATAAAAAACACAAATGTACTATTTAAATATTTGTGTGTGAAACGTTTTAATAAGGAGAGAAAAAAAACGAATGCACCTTAATAAAAAAAATCAGGTCTCTCCAAATATGAGGTAGTATGACCTCCCATAATGACACCTGCTGCTATCTTTGATATCAGTGCAAAAATTGTATTCCTTTAAATAGTCTCCACCGCCCTGCCTGATCTCAGCATCTTCTCAATTTTAGCTCAAACAATCAGCTTGCCACTATATAGCAAACACATTTATGTGATGCACCGTGCAGCCGCAGTATTCAACTTATCTTTATACATGGGAGAACAAATTGGATTGACAGGCGGCATAATGGCATGTCCCTGCCCTATTCACTCTTACCACGCGTGGACAAAATGTCTGGGCTGATGAGTTCTTGATAGCATTTGGTGGTTCCTTTGTATACTGCAGCTCATCTCCAAAAGTCAATTAAAACCCTGTAACGCTGACACCGCCAGCGCGTGCCCCTATCAGCTGCAAACGTATCCATCGCGGCACCCTGCGCGAGGTCGCGTGACATTGCGCAACAGGTCAGGTGAATGGCTTTAAGCGCGAGCTGTTAAGAAATCTGGCTTATTCACGCGGATCGGTTCTTTCGAACAGCTCGCTTCAACAATTATCCTTTTACGTCACAATTAGATCTAGACGCACATGCTAGAAAACGACTACGATAAGTGTGTGCACATTTTGATTAATTTTACTTAAAAAGTTTTACATTTCATGTGTTCTTGAGTAGAAGTTGTTGCAGTCAAGATTTAGCGTATAAAACACAGTCAATTAGAATCAATGTATAATTAGCATTTAAGTACGTTTTCGCCCTTCAGTCCGTTTAGCCTACTTAAAATAGCTACCAGTTCACTCGGTTCTCGGCTCATTACGAATCGAACATTTTTTAAATAGACGGTTCTCGGTTAAATTAGTCAAACGTTGCTGCCTCGAGGAGCACTCGAACCGACTCACAGCATCCGAATTCAGTGCGAAATGATCCGACTGGAGAAAAAAACGATTCATTGAATTTCATCCACGAATCAGACATCGCCAGTGGCGTCGCGTGTGGGGAGGCAGGTGACACGCTGTACTGCTTGCTGAGACAAGGGCGAGCAAAAACTGAATTAATTTGACAATGAGTAAGTGACAGACGTTTCTCTCTCTCTCTTTCCATCTCACTTCGTCTCTAATTGTGCTACGGACAGCTTTAAGCACATCTGGGAATTGCAAATACGCGCTGGCAAAGATTAACGGCCCCTCTATGCTTTGTTGCTGCTGTATTTGCATGATAATTAGATGAAGGCTGTATATATTTTAATTTATTTATTCTCTAGTGCTTGCTAATACACACAGAAAGAGGAATGCAGTTACATGCATTAATTACAATGATTAAAGTGTTCACTGTGCACTCTCTTGATGTGTTTATTAAATTAATAAGTAAATTGACAGATGAGACTTTGAAACTCACTGTATTTTTCATTTGTTTATAGAGTCCTGGCACCTTTTTAACCTGCAGTAGTTCCAAAAGGAACAACCTCTTTCATTCCTTGAGGGAGTAAGTATTACCGAGTGAGGAAGAAATGAAGCTTGAACATACTATTGTGACTTACATTAAAGGATTCAATTAAAAATAATTGGTTCCATAAGAATTTAATCCCTGGAAATATGTGAGATTGTTCTCTCCAATGTTCCTATGTGTATTAAAGGAAAAGAAGAAAAAAAAGCTGCTGAGAGGTGATTTAATCTGATGACCAGTTCATGGTTAGCCCAAGTTATTAAATATTAAATAACTCAATATTGTCTGCAGAGTGTTATAATAAATCCTTTAAGAAGACATCAGTATGTATTAGAAAAATAGCTTTGACTTTTAGTGACCACTGCTGTGGCTGTTATATCTATTTTATTAGAATATACACTTTCATGGGTTTACATTTATTTACCATCACCAAATTGAACTGTATTACTTATATCTTGAAAATTATAAACTTATATCAAGTTACATAAAAGTTACATAAAATGTAACAATTAATCGATTTTACAAATTCATGTGAGGCATGGTGTTGGTTTTTCTTTTCAGACTAAAACTTTATTTTTTGTTTTGAAAAGTTTGTAATTGACAAATATCACCTTGAGCGAACCATCACTGCCAAAGTGGTCTAGTCGAACAATCCAACTCTGAAACAATACGAAAACCTGGGACGTAGTTTCTGCACTTCACTGTTAGGGTGATATGATACCTGTCAAGTTGATGGAGGTCCCATCCTCCGGCCTCTTCCAGGTCTGCAGGCAGAAACATGTACTAAGACCAGGCCCCCCTCCGCCCCGGCGTACAGTGCAGCCCATTAAAATTAAAGCAGCTCCTTACTGTTGAAACGTCATGTCCATCCCATTCCCCAACATGCAGTGGGAACAAAGGGAACAATCTATTTTCCTGATAGAAGCCAGCAGTTGGTAAGAGGTTTGAGATGAGTGCGAGGATACAATTTGCCTAGAGAGTGCCCGAGGATCAAGCCAGCCCTGACTCACTCTGGAATGAGCCTGTCAGCTGGCAACCAGCAGTAATTGCTTCCCATGGCAGGACCCCACCAGCCAGAGAAGAATGTGTGTGAGGAGCTCGTCAACCCGTGGATCAATTTTCACAACAGCCCAATCATAATTGTTTTCTAAGGATATGGAACTTGTTGCGAATGCGAGCGGAGGGCGAGGCCTGATTGACACTCATTGACCGGCGTGAGCAGGTTATAGGGCCGATTGATCTCGAAGCTTGGAGGCACGGCACACTGTTTGTCACTCAGGTTGAGGGGAGAAGAATAAGAAACTCCTGACCCTGAAGAAGCCTCTGCCTGCACTGGAACTGTCAGTCCACGTAAAGCGAAACGTGTGTTAGCACACAGTCAAGTGCACGATTTCTCAATTCTGCAATTACAAAAATGTGGACCATTTCGACACATTATTTAAAGAAGTGTCTCGATACTGTGTGATATAGAAGTCTCCCACCAGCCAGAGAAGAATGTGTGTGAGGAGCTCGTCAACCCGTGGATCAATTTTCACAACAGCCCAATCATAATTGTTTTCTAAGGATATGGAACTTGTTGCGAATGCGAGCGGAGGGCGAGGCCTGATTGACACTCATTGACCGGCGTGAGCAGGTTATAGGGCTGATTGATCTCGAAGCTTGGAGGCACGGCACACTGTTTGTCACTCAGGTTGAGGGGAGAAGAATAAGAAACTCCTGACCCTGAAGAAGCCTCTGCCTGCACTGGAACTGTCAGTCCACGCAAAGCGAAACGTGTGTTAGCACACAGTCAAGTGCACGATTTCTCAATTCTGCAATTACAAAAATTTGGACCATTTCGACACATTATTTAAAGAAGTGTCTCGATACTGTGTGATATAGAAGTCCTTTGTAGCTGACATCAAAAAAGCATCTATCTTTATCATCCCCTCCAACCAACTGGATTCAATCTGGTAAATAATGCCTACTTTTCACAAACCATTAAATTCCCTGTGAATAAAATCAAGACCTGTCCTTTATATTTTTTTTCTTGTTGAAATATCCTGTGTCATACATCAGATTATGAAGTAAAATGGGTTGCGAACACAGTTTCATGTCGATTTTAAAGCATGAATATGCACCCACCTCCTTGCTGTTTACTATGAAGTACAGCAGGTGTCCCCAGATCCCACCCAGAGTCATGTACACACATAAATGCTCACACTGACTGTCACCCTGTCACTGGATTGTGTCAGGCCCAGAGGTGGACGTGCAAATGACTCCTCAGGCTCAGTGTGTTGCTCCAAAATAGTTGTCACAGCAGGAAACCTCTGAAGCTCCTTGATGTGGTGTACTGCTTACCTACAGGCAGGATATGACAAAATCTAGTGCATATATATGTATCTATTTCTGACATAAATATGTCAATGAGTATACATCATTACAGACTAACAAGTAAGTCTCACTGGGATGCTCCTTCCGCTCTTCTGTCGCTGCCTTCATTAGCATTATCATGAGCGTCCCGATAGCATTGTTTTGTGAATTGTGCCCCATTCACTAAGGCCCTGCTTACATCTGGTATTGAAATGTCTTTGTTGATCCAATCAAAAGTGAACAGGCACCTCAAAAGCATCTCCTGTGACCGCTTGTGCTTGGATTTCATGAATAAGTGGCTATATTGCAACTACATAAAGTACTCATTCTGATTAGGCAAACATACAAATGAAAACCTAAATGTGAAGAAATTAAAAATGTAATTAATAAATTAGATTAATTCATTATTTATATAAATACAAATATGAATATGAAGTTAATAAATTAAATTAGTAAATAAATATAGTTATTACATGACCCACAAATTCCTTCTGGTTTCGCTGTGAATGATTCATCAATGACGTAGAGCACTCACTTTGTCAGTCTTACTATGATATGTTAATTCTTTAAAAATTATAAGTGCACAATCTTAATTTCTGATTATGCAAATATATTAATGAAAATATAAATGTAAAGAAATCAAATTAATAGAAAATAAAAAATTTTATTGGAAACAAAAAAATAAATGAGATTAAATTAGTAAATGTAGTTTTTTTAATATGACCCACAAATTCAGTACTTACTGGTTTCATTGTAAATGACTTAGAGCACTCATTATGTCACTGTTTTTATGCTTTGTTATTTTTTTAATAGTTTGCAAATGAAAATCTAGATGTGAGGAAATTAAAAATTAAATTAATAAATTAGATTACATTTATCAATTAAATTAGTAAATGTAGTTTTCCATATAAACCACAAGTTCATTACTGTTTTTATTGTGAATGATTCATCAATGATGTTATTTGAAATAAATAACTTGTCTTAAATGTAATAACTTGCTTTGTAGCTGACATCAAAAAAGCATCTATCTTTATCATCCCCTCCAACCAACTGGATTCAATCTGGTAAATAATGCCTACTTTTCACAAACCATTAAATTCCCTGTGAATAAAATCAAGACCTGTCCTTTATATATTTTTTCTTGTTGAAATATCCTGTGTCATACATCAGATTATGAAGTAAAATGGGTTGCAAACACAGTTTCATGTCGATTTTAAAGCATGAATATGCACCCACCTCCTTGCTGTTTACTATGAAGTACAGCAGGTGTCCCCAGATCCCACCCAGAGTCATGTACACACATAAATGCTCACACTGACTGTCACTGGATTGTGTCAGGCCCAGAGGTGGACGTGCAAATGACTCCTCAGGCTCAGTGTGTTGCTCCAAAATAGTTGTCACAGCAGGAAACCTCTGAAGCTCCTTGATGTGGTGTACTGCTTACCTACAGGCAGGGCTTTGTCTATGCCAGCCTCTTCCCTGTGAGCGGATGAGTGCTGCATGACTACCGTAGCACACAGCCAGCCCTCGTACAGCAGCAGGAGATGGAGCTCACAGCAGGATTTGTCTGCGTCTTGTGCATCTGTGCACATGTGTGTGTGCTAGGCATCTGTTCTAATGACTTGATTGGCGATCATGTGTATGTGTGTGTATTTTTTTAACCCACAGGAATTAATTAGCCTGTCTTTTACAGAACAGAGGTGTCTATTGTATGTTGGGACAGCATGCTGAGAGGAGTGATTTTTTTATTTTATATTATTTATTCATTAAGTATTTTTCTTTTACATGAGTAGCCGTGCTGAGATTTTGCCTTGGAAATGTATGATAATAATCATGCAGATCTGGCTAATGACTTCATACATGCTGATGAGGTCAAATGTCGTATATCAAGAAATTAATGCACAGCGTTCTTGACTGAACTCAGGTCAGCTGATGCTCATTCTACACTTGTCTGAATCAGCAGTAAGACAGCTGACAAAACTGCAGTGCTGGCATCTGTAGTGATCAACAAAGATGTCTTTTATTTGCTTAAATGTGATGTTAAATTTGGCATGAAATGGTAATTCTCCTCTAAATGCATCTTTTTGTGAATGATTTATCCATTGTTATTTTTCTTTCCTTTTTTTTTCATAACGCAACCTTCCAATGAAACAACAGACGTCTCTTCGATGCTGAACTTCTCCAATCATTTAGTCCGCTTAAACTCCCCTTCTGAAAATCAACTACAAGTTCCCATTCAGATGCCTTTTTAGATAATCTGCTTCACTTGGATGTATGTCACGATACGGATGGAAAAATCTGTCGCTACTTTATTTTAACATTATTATTACCCGTCTTGCCAACACTTTCATGTGATATCACATACCTATGTCTAATCAATAATTATAATAATTATTATTATAATAACTCAATAATTATCTTCCCAGTTTTCTACCCTATAAATAAAAATTGTTCTAAAAAGTATATCAAATTAGTGTTATTCAGCTTTTAAAAATAGCAGAACACTTTTAGGTGCTAAACAGAACCATTTCTATAAGTTCCATAAAGAACCATGCTTTGAAAGTGCTATATAAGACCTTAGTGTTCAAATAACCTTTTAAATAATGGTTTATTTTCATTAATACTTGTATATTTATATTATTAATATTAGTATTATTAATATTATTTTATCTTTTGTATAATTTTTTAAAAAATTAATATTGGGTTTTTTTTACCCTTCTATCTGCCTGGACTTATTATATCTTGTAGCTTCTATTAAAGGGGTCATCGGATGCGACATGCACTTTTACAAACAGTTTGAACTGTAATGTGTGTTGGCAGTGTGTGTACACAACCACACTATAATGATAAAGATCCACCCAGTGTTTTTTTTAATCTCGTTAAATCATTTCCCCTTTCTCAAATCAAGAGCTGATCTCAGATGGCTGTCTGTGTGACGTCACACAGACAGGCCCCTCCCACGATTGTTTGATTGACAGTAGCGTTTCAGCACAGACTAGTGATGCAAAGTTCGATTTATTTCCGCGAGCCGGTTCTTTTCGGACAGATCAGCTCATTGAACCGGTTCAAAAAGCCGATTCATCGGTTCCTGACATCATCAAGCAATAACGTCTCTACGCATTTCTTTTCTAACAACTCAGTGCCATGTTGTATCAATGAAAAATTCAAATAAGTAATTTGTGTCAACACATATTGAAACATTCAAAAAATAAAGTTATTTGTGTGAAAGCATATTGCTGATTATTGCCATATAATTCACTTAAGTTAATGGTGTTTGTGGTCACAGTTTAATTCGCGGATCCTCAGATACGACTGACTGACAGACCAATATTGACTAGCCTACAACTTGGATAAGATTCCTAAAAGTTTCACACCTACAGCACACATTACAGACATTGATGCACAAACATGGATATGTTCTACATGTCTACAGTATAAAGAATGAATAAACCTCTTATGAACTCCTTGATTTTGCTTAAGCAACTTTAAATATAATATGCATGCACAATAAACTATTGTAAAAATTTATTTACATCACTCGGCAGAAAGGTTTTTGCAGGTTTTAATAAAATGAAAATTAATAACAGTCATAATAAGCATATTTCCAGTACGCGCCTCAGGCTTGCACAGTATCGTCAACTCACTAATCAGAATTTTCGGTAATCCTCGGCAAATTTCGCCACGGCTCATTCGGTTCTTGTTAAATCCTCGCAGTATAAAGAATGAATAAACCTCTTATGAACTCCTTGATTTTGCTTAAGCAACTTTAAATATAATATGCATGCACAATAAACTATTGTAAAAATTTATTTACATCACTCGGCAGAAAGGTTTTTGCAGGTTTTAATAAAATGAAAATTAATAACAGTCATAATAAGCATATTTCCAGTACGCGCCTCAGGCTTGCACAGTATCGTCAACTCACTAATCAGAATTTTCGGTAATCCTTTGGCAAATTTCGCCACGGCTCATTCGGTTCTTGTTAAGTCCTCGGTAATCCTCAGCAAACTTCGACAGTTGGTTGAACCAGCTCATTCAGTTCTTTTTGAGTTGGACGTGCTACTTCGGCTGTGCGTTCTGCGTCATCAACCCGTAACTAAAGTTCGATTCAGTTCGATTTGTGAACCGACTCAACCGGTTACTTCCTGAGAACTGGCTCAAAAGAACGATTCGTTCAAGAACCGAACATCACTAGCACAGACTGGACTGAGTCCGCCATTGTTTCACCGCCGGAGCAGATGTAGACAAGAATGTCT